>NC_136912.1:33287971-33368768 GCF_949606895.1 Notothenia rossii | reverse complement strand
TTCAATCTGTATTGGAAATTCAGTTGAAAAAAGCCAGGTGCAGCTTATAAAATAACAGAATTTCGTGATCAAAGTAAACTCAGCAGTATGTACAGTTAATGTATTCAAACGTACATTATCAATTAATTACTAGCTGTGAAGAATATCTGAAAAAACACTTAGAAAGCTAATTAGTTAGAATATAGATCCCGTGAGATATTTAATGCAGCCGACACAAGAAGGTCGGAGGTCAACATTGAAAAAAAACATTTGAGAAATGACTTTTATTGAGGAGGAGGATGATGAAGAGCGAGCGTAAGGAGAAGGAAGAGGAGGCTAGAGGGGGAGAAGGACATATAATGAGTGATGGAGGAGAAGAGACCATTTTATGCGCTGTTTGAGAGGATACTGTGAGAGCCATTTAGCCTTCCTTCTCCCCTGAGCATGCAAATGCTTTCAAAGGAGAGAAAAAAGAAAAGAAAAGAAAGCGAGAGACGGGGGTGAAAGCGGAAGTATGTATTCACTTTTGACATCTTCATCATGCACAATACCCGTATGGTAAACAATGTATAAAGAAGTAATGGCTTCCCGATTAGCTAAAATGCTCCACATGTACTGTATTTTATTTTGTGTCTGCAAAAGCTGCGTGAAAATGAGCTCAAGCCAACTGTAGGAGATGAAACGAAGGGGTAGACACTTAGAGAGATGGAGAAAGATGGAAGAGAGGACTGAGATTACACCGAGTCAGATGAAATAGGGAGCTGAACCTGGGAGATTTGTGAGAGAGAAAGTGTGGAGACAGCTGCAAAGAACCAGAGAAGATAGGATAGTGGGCCAGGGATAGGACTGTGTGAGAGAGTAATGGTGTTTGTGTGTGTCCAGTAAATGCAATAGAAAAAAGGATGTGATGCTTACGACAGCAGAATGCTCTCTCTCATCGCAACTACATTATGTCAATACCCGCAAACAAGCTTCCATTTTTCTCTTCTTTCTGTGTTTTTGCAGCACATAATAATACATGTATGTATTCTGTTAAAGAAGAACAGATCTTTCGTCCCACAAGCCATCAAACTCCTTAATCAATGATGGCTAGAACATACTGTTTACCCAGCTGGTCTGGCACTGTCCCCCCCCTCTCGCAAATGAGGGCCTAGACCCCTTGCCATGTCTGCCGATATCGTTTTGTTTTACGTCAATTCTTTTTCATCTGTGTCTATGTTGTTGTTAGTGACATATGTTTTATCTTTTAAATGCCTTGTGCTGCAACCCAGTTCTCCCTCGGGGACAAATAAACGAATTCTATATAGATATAATACAGTGCTTTGAAGCCTTATGACATTCAAGGAAGACTGGACATGTATCTGTGAGCTCACACATTTCTTTATGAGGAAAGAGAATTACCTTTCTCCTCACGTTAAGAATGAGCGATTTAAATAGAACTTCTACGTTTCCCTCAAGACATGTTCACCCAAAAAGTAGGTTACATTAATTTGAATATGTTTCATGTAAGAGAGTCATTCAACCTTAGTATGTTCAATATCTCTTCAGTAGTTTTGTATCATTTGGCCATGTACAATTTGAGGTTATTGGGTGTTAGTGAGAGCCCAAAGGGCCATGTTCTTCCCTCTGGAGTTCAACAAACGTCATCTTAACCTTGAGAGAAGCAAGAGTCGGAGAAATTAGGTGTCATGTCTCTTCTTTGGGGTGGTACAGATATTATTTTACATTAAATGAGCTATCTTTTAATACCTTAAGTAGTTGTAAATGTGAGTAAAAACGGTGAAAGTCATGGTGAAATCGATTAGGTAAAGATTTGTCCCTTTTCCCCTGTAGTGTTTGGAAAATGTATTGACTTTACAATACTTATTCTAAAAGCAAAATCATTGTTTTGCTCTCTGTTTTTACTGTGAAACAATAATTTTATTTCACCAGCACTTACATACACCAAACGTTTTATTTGTATCTACATTCTAAAGGTTTGTACAGAGGATGTGGTCTTATATCATTCATATCCTGATTTACATGATATTTTATAAATCCATAAAACATGGCGCCAAAAGTACGGAAATTAGCAATTTATGGTGCTTCGTTTGCATAATTACACATACAATTTCCTAAAACTTGTAATGTTAAAAAAAACTGTTAATTTTGCTTTTGGGGTTTTACCTTTCCTGTGTGTTGTATAGGTTTGTGTGTGTGAAAATAACACAATGACATCACTATGTAACACTCATTTCTATTGTCTAGCGCTCGAACACATTGTTCACAAAGACTGTTGTTCAACACATAGGGGCGAGACATGCGGTTGACCAATCACAACTGAGCAGGCCTATCAGAGCAGACTGGACTCTGCAGAACAGGCAGTGTGAGAAAAATAAAGACCTTTTTGAACACTAAAGCATGGAAACATGTCACAGAAGAGGCACAAAATACAAAAAAGAACCTGAAAATGTGCATTATAGGGCCCCTTTAAAAATGTAACGTGTTTTACCTTCAAAAGGGAAACCTGTATTGACATTATGTTTAAATTATGATGAAAACAATTTTGTATTCCTGTTGACCAACACTGGATGTGTGTATTATGAAGCAAGTACTGCAGTATGAGGTGTTCCCATTTATCTGTGAGACAGTTTGAGTTGAGCCACGCCCACACTGCTCTGTGTTCTGCTCTATAAATGTTACTATGATATAAGCCTTGTTTCCACGCGTCCACATGAACCATAAATACACACACACACACACACACACACACACACACACACACACACACACACACACACACACACACACACACACACACACACACACACACACACACACACACAGTTCATTGACTGGATCATCGGTCATGTGGTCAAATACATTAAGAGAGCAGCCTCTATTGAAAAACAAGGTCCAGTAACAGGAATACCTACAGGCTGAGATAACACATTAGTAGAAGCACATTTTGAAAACACCTGAGGCAACTTATACTGTACATATCTGTCCATGCTATTTACTTTGACTTTTAAGTCATGGAGTGTGAAGGCACTGTTGACCATATATAAAAATAACAACAAATTGCAGCTAAAGCTCAAATCACATTCTGTTTTTAAAATGTTTCCTACCCTAAGCCCAGGTGAAGTTTAGGACACGTTTATTTGAGCCATCACAGAATTGATTTAGTCTGTAAGAGCAATGCTGCAGTTTGCAGTCTGGTAGGTTAATGTTTCTAAGATGGTGATGACTCACCCCTGGGAAAAATGACTTTTCAATCAAGAAACACTGTGTATCACATCCTCATGGCCAAAGTTTAATTTAGGTGAAACCGGGAATGTGTGCACGGATGTGTCTTTTGTGCATGCTGTCATATAAGATAGTGGGTTTTTGTGGTGACTACCCCACTTCATTTGCAAATGTATGTGTAGAGTTGTCAGTAGTGGATGTATGTACAACAAGCAATGGATTATCACACCACTGATTAGGGTAAGTCTCCCACATTTAAGATTGAAGTTACAACAATAACAAACGTCTGCTTAAAGTCAAGACGACAATCTTACTTTAACCACACCCAAATCCTTTGTGTGGCCCAAACATAACCAGAAAAGTAATCTCTTAGTGTTCACAAGTGAATACTTTAGGTCAAACAGTATTTTCAAATGTTTTCAGTCAACAACATCTTCAACAAATATAAATGTTTCCTCATCATGTGTTTGTCACGTTGACATTGCTAAATATACAGTATTTATTCATTAATGTATGTCAAATGTGTAGGAAATAAAGAGTTTTTAAGGGAACTGCTTATTTCTTGATTGTGTAAATATATTTGTGAAAGTAAAATGAGATTTGTAATTCTCCTAAAATGTTAAGGGAGTCTTAAATGTTTAACTAAACATATGCACTCAGATTTCTGATTATGCAAAACATCTGAAATGATGTATTAAGAATTGTATTCAACTTTGTAAAGGGTCATATATTTGTAAGATCCCCAAATGATCAAATGTGTAAGAATAGGACTACTTTATTTTATATTGAGGCGACACAATTGGTAAATGTAATGCAATGATTTTTCTAAATTGAACTGTGGTTTAGGAAAATGTACAGAGATTTCATAACATGTGATACTTCATCACACAAAAAAAGTCCTCATCAGAGTAAATGTTTTTGAAGGCTACACAGCTACACCCTTGCCTGCTTACTGGCTGACATTAGCTACTGCCCAAATGCACTAACTTCAAGAGGTTCACACTAATCCCGTTGTCTTTAGCAAGGACTCCGCACATTTACATTTAAGTCCAGGACTTTCCTAAAACATTTACAAATGACTGAACAAACTTGAGAAAGAGAGAGAAAACACATACACAGAAATGCATACTGTACACATAATAATCACACACACCCCCTCCCAGCCAAGGGGGTCATGCATGGAGTGTGGAGGCAGATAAACCACGAGAGAGCTGCCACCTTGCATTAATCAGATAGCTGTTGTTTATGCCCTTCGGAGCAAATGTTTACGTTACTGCTTTGAAATGCCGCAGCATCATTACCGTCACTGCCTCTCTTCCACAGAGTGGCTCCAGGTCACGCAGCTCTCTCAGCTGGTCACTGATTACAATCTGGGTGTGTTTCTATGATACCAGATCCTTCCTTCCTTATCTCCTCCTTCCTTTCCTTAATTCCTTAGGGACGCTGACCACAGCCTTTTGCCTGCACCCTCTTTCCAATAACCTGTTCTTTCTCCCTCTGTCCCTCTCTTCCCTCCATACTCCTTGCCATACTTTCCTTAATACCATATAACCCCTCCTGCCTGTACTCTTTCTTTCCATCAATCATTTATTTCTCCATTTGTCATGTCCTTCCTTTCTTCCTTCCTTACCTCCTTTCTTCCCTACTCCTTGCCATCCTTTCCTCCATTTCTAGACCACCTACACCTGTTTGTTTTTCATTCTTCATTCCATCATTCTTTTTTTTATCCATCTGACCCTTCCTTCCTTCCCTACTCCTTGCCATCATTTCCTTCTTCTTTCTGTATTTTTTTCATATCTCTATCTGTCTCTCTCTTTCTTCCTTTCCTACTCTTTGTAATTATTTCCTCTAGCCGCCCCCCCATGACTGTCATTTTTGTTGCTTTATTTAGTTGTTTTTATCTTAGTCTGTCTTTTCTTTCCTTCCTTCCCATACTGCTTCTCATCCTTTCCTTAATTCCTTCTCCCAACCCCTTGACCTGCCTTTTCTTCTTCTTTCAGTTAATCGTTTCTTTTTTGATCTATCCCTTCCTTCCTTCCTTGTCCAATCAATATTCAATCTCTTACTTGTCATTCAAAATAATATACATTTCCTCATGTCCGAGTCCAGCTAATCACAATTTGTAATCCATCAAGAATAACCTTTAAATGTCCCCACTTGACAAAACATTGACAAAGACCTTTAATACACTTCAATCTTCACATAAAGAAGTACAGCAGCAAAAACATGAATGCCAAGTCAGTACAAATTTTCATTCATAGCACAATTGGGTTAAAGCAAAGGTTTCCAGACTTATCCAAATGTGCACATGGCATGGATAATAATAACCCCTCATGGGTTGTTATTATTATCAGATGCCTGCAGACGGTCAAATCCCCCCTGCCTAAACCCCTCTCTGCCCTCTGTCTGAATAATCCAGTGTTTGCCCAGGCCTTCCCTGAATGACCCTCCACCCTCTGCCAGCAGCCCGCACACAGGGGAACAAGATCCGGTAAACAAATTATAATCAGTTTTGGTTTCCTGAAATTAAGACTCAAGCCTCAAAACAACATTTGCATTAATCAAAATGCATTTCCCGCATTCTTCTGCATTTCATTTGGTTGGCCTCGTTATCGCCAAACTAAGTCGTGGATGAGCTTTATGACGCCATCATGTCGAGAGAGCAAAACAACACATCGGAAACAACTTTGAATTTATAATTATTTCGACACCTTTTTTTATTTCGGCTATTTGGTCATGATTAAAATGTGATACATTGAAAAAGTTACGACTGATGATCAATTACAACGGATAATGGCTGGAAAACGTAATTGGCTTTACGCACAGGACTTATTCAAAAAGAATATGAAGACAAACTTATAGAATCGCGTTTAATTTAACCATAAAAACATCAAGTTAATTGCTCCGGCTAACCTCTAATTAACTACACTTTTAAGAAAATATTTGCTAAAAACATTAACTCTACATTATATTTACGACAACATTGGATAAATCCTACTTACCTTGCGCCATCAAACCCACGATAAGAAGCCGCAAAGTCCATCTCGCCGCCGGCTGCATCTCTCCTCCGTGTCGCTTGAGGATCCTAGACTTTTTTACAGTAGAAAGTGCTGTTGGTTTGACGGATGAGCGGTAGAAATAATCTGTAATGGCATGAAACAAAAAACCGCGCGCTGACTCTCCCCTGGTGCCGTGTGTCTCGCTCTGCCGGTGCGCTCCTTCCTGATCTGATCCGAACTTGACTGACTCGTCCCTCCCCTATGAGAGCAAAGCTCCCCTCTGGCGCATCCACGCGGACTCCACACAGCGGGGAGGGAAGAGCCGCCCTAAACAACTGCTCTGTGGGATTATAGGAGTCATTTCATCCCGTCAAACTACCTGTGCCTAAATTCTGGAGGAATTTTTGGCGTCTAATTAAAGGCAAGATTTGCACATGTAAAATAGCTGGTAATATTGAAAAGCCCCTTAATGTGTTTTTGGTAGAGCCAGAGAGATCAGTAACCATCATTTTGAAATAGAGTAATTTTGCGAAGCTTTCCGGCTGATTTAGAAAGTTGTAGTGTTATAGAAAACCCAGGTTTTATGATCTCGGCACCACGGCCAGTGCCGCTAATTTACATTGTGTGTTGTCCATGGTGCTGAAATTAGCTACTTTAAAGGGGTATTTCATACATTATCAGCATTTAGCAACATGTGCTGCTCCACGAGACAATAAGATGTTGGAAAAATATGTTACTGAGTGTACTCTAATGAGTTCAAGCATACTCTTTACATCACTTAATGCACAGGGAGCATGCCGTGTCTTTCCCCAGCCACTAAACTGCAGCACTGCGCTGCGCTGGAGGAAAGTTTAGCTGCTCCGAATTATACCCGTGCTTTCTGTCTCACTGATACGCTCATCCCGTGATAAATGTTCCGCAGGTGCTCCGATCGCCCTGATTAAGTTGAATTTCAGCCCGCGGTTTCTTCCTTGCTTGGTTTGACGTCATCACACAGAGTAATTAAGCAAGTAGCCTGATGCTTAGCAGAGCTGAGCTGAACCGAGTCGACACACACACAGAATATTTGAGTGGGTGGAAAGTCAACGACAGGAAAAGTGGGGGGGGGCACACACATTAGGCTCCATTAGGGGAACAATCATCACAATCCCCCTGCTTAAAGGGGAACACACATTAAGAACTCACCTTCGGACTATGTTAGTTCAATCAATAATTGGCCATGTAAGTCTGAAACGTGATGTTTTACATTGAACAAATCTGGAGCTGTTCAATTGACAATTAATAAGAGAGTTTTGTATTGGAAGATCTGAATGTTAGCTTTAATTTGACCAAAACTAGCTTTAGTTTTTTTGTTGTTGTTCTTAATCCGAAAATGTCCTTTGGCTCTCTCAGTGTCATAGTATCTTAACCAATGAATAACATGTATGAATCATTAAATCAAGATAGATAGTCAATAGTTTTCCATTAAATTATAAAGGGTTTCATTAATGAATTGTATTCTTCTGTACAGCAGAGGCAGATGATCAGAGTAAAAGGCCATTATATATTCTCCAAATGCAGAACAAGTAAATCAAATCCTCTATATTTTCTCTTTTATGCCTGGCCCCTACCCTTTCACACTACATCCCCCTAATCATATATCCACTTACACCAATGACTCACTAAACCACAGTGCCAACCATCAAATACACCCATTATGGACCGCTGTATCGTTCAGTTAGCTGGCTGCCTGGCATTGGTCCCCATGCGGAGGACCAGGTTTTGAATCCATTCAAGTCTGTATCTACAATAAGGGCACTGGTTAGCCAAAAAAAGAGAAAGAAATACACTCACTATAATCAATTGTAATTAAGTTTATTTGATCTTGTTTAGTTAATTAACAAGATGATAAAAAGACAGATTAAACAGGATGGTGTTTTGCCTCAGGTAAAACTACCAGATGTGCGATATAAATATCCTGTGAGAATATGTGTTTGTATAATATGCTCACACACACACACACACACACACACACACACACACACACACACACACACACACACACACACACACACACACACACACACACACACACACACACACACACACACACACACACACACACACACACACACACACACACACACACACACACACACACACACACGATGCCAGATCTTCCTCTTCACCCTTAGGCCATATCACCAGGATAAACACAATCAACCTTCACAACAAAGTCGGTGTTTTGTCACAACAATCTCTATCCTTTCATTTCAGCACATGTAAAAAGCATCAAAACACGCATTCCTCTCTTCCTTATTTAGATATTGGAAGGAGTTTACCGAGTCTAATCCCGGCTGACAAGCTCTGCATAAAAAGGATAGATGAGGGAAAAACAGAATAAGCATGACGGGGATAATGTGTTTTCGCTGTTGCTGGTGTCGCCATCTGACAAGTGCTGAGCTCACAGTGTGGCGTCATGACACGCTTGTCTTCGCCGTCCTTATTAGTGTGGCGGTTTAGAGCAGGAACTAGGTGAGAATCAATGTTTCTGCCAGGGTTGTTTAGCGTGACGCACTGTGCCGCTCTGCCTGCGCCATCTTTAATTCATGTTTTTTTTCGTAAAAGCTTCATGAGCCCAAAAGCCATTAGTGTCATCCTCTTATCTCTCCACATTGTCATCTCCCCATTTTGACTTCCTCCTCTTCCAGCCAACAATACACCACCTTTATTTGTCAACATCTTTCCTCTTTTGGTTTTGCTGCATTGTCCTTACTTCCTCAAAGCATTTTGCCATTCCATGCTCTCCCTCGGCGTTCTCCTTTCACCCCACATACCTCCAACACGCTTTCCCCCCCTGCACCTGCTCTCGTTCATCCGGCGTACACTGGTGCCATCTTTCTGCCTCAAGTGAAACACAACATATAAAAAGATCTATCTCCCCTCGCTAGAACTTTTAGACCATCTTGAATTATTCACGTCCGCATATCTGCAGCACCACATCCCCTGACCCCCGAGAGAAATGCTTTTATTTTCAACCCCACATAATGAAATCTGGATGGGCTTTTTTATTCTCCCTGGCATGATCGTCTCTCTAAGGTGGGGTTTAATGGAGCGGAGGTGATCGGAGGCTTCTGGAAGCTTCCAGGAGGAAGGACAGTAGATATCATGTCGTCCCTATGTGAAGAGAGAAGAAATAAGGAGTGTTGTTGGAGCGAAGAGAAAAGGTTTTGCAATATGGACAGAGCAGAAGGCATGAATTGAGTGCTGCTGCATCCAGGAAAGGCATCAATCACACACCAAACAATAGTCCAATCTAATAATGGCTGCACTTAGATTCAATTCATAACACAACTGGAATATGTCATGGTTATATAATACCTCTACCTAACCAGTTGATCAAATGAGGTTGTGAGCATTTTCTGAAATACAGTTACAAATATGCTTTCTACTTTTAGAGTCAAAGCCGCGCCCCCTAAAACATTTTCTGAAAACAAAGAGTCAGGATTATTGCATCATATCATATATTGGTGATGTCGTAAAAAATGTAAAGCTTATTAAAAAAGAGAATCAATACATCTTTCTGATCGATATTGCTTTGCACTTATGGCCCGGCCTACATTACTCATAATGTCATATATTTGTGTTTGTTGCACAAAATATTACTTAAGGAAGAGATGCTAAGGGTTTTTAATAATGTTTTCAAAGTGTTGTAAGGCAGAATGCTTCACTGGGACAAGATAACATATTAGGGCATCGTATTGATGTTGTTGGTTCATGATGTTGATTAAGTGTCAAATATGTTAACTAACTACCAAAGATACTTCAAAAAAAGGTATTTAAAACAAGTCACTTTTCAATATATCTGAATATAAAAGGATGCCTACATGATGTGTTTCAATAAATCACCATGGAGACGGGTTACTATATCACATGGTGGAGCAGGTTGCTCATTATTTGTATATGGAGGGGAGCAGTACTTGGTGTCATCGTCCATGAGAAGGACAATACATTCAAAACTGGCTCCCCATATTCATGCATGAGACACTTGAAAAGTCGCCATTGGAAACATTTTGAAAAGGGCAGGTGATTGGACACATCATCTGTAAATCAATGTACTGGAGAGGCAGGTGGTAAAAGAGTGAAAACAGCTTTTTCAACAAGATAAAACCTTCAGTGCCAATCTTTGCTATTCTTTCACTGAAGAAATACTGTCCAGTTTGGCTATAACTGATTCTATAGCAGAAGCCACACTAACCACTTAATGAGACGGTATTTTTAGCCTCACGTTATTACGTCATTTACATAGAGCGCTGGGCTATGACATTTCATAATGGCAAAACCGTGGACATCTTCCAGGTCCAAAACATTAAATAACCATTAATTTCATCAAGCCCGAGACCCGGTTGGTGGGAAGGAGGGTTCATGCCCTGCTTATTGGGGAATTACCGGGAATCAGCTTCAAGGATCTTAATGTGATCTTTTGATTTTGTAAAAATAAAGCTGCCTCTCAAGGTAACATCACATTGGCTATTTCAATGGTGGCCTAATTGCAGCCTTGGAATCAAAAAGTCCTTACCTGAGAGCGATCTTTTGTCCAGGTTTTTAATTCTAAATCAATTTTTTTTAAAACAGAAGCAATCAACACCTAAGTTAAGTGTACATTCAGACCAGCAAAAGCAACCTCAGTAAAGATGTTGTATAAATGATATCAACACATCTGGTTGTGTCTATATATCAAATTAAATGAGGTCTGCCAAAGAAGTAATGTTGTTCTTCATCGAAGGATTATCAGCTTAAGGTACACACACAAGTCAATGCAGGTGGAAGAGCACACACACACACACCTACACAAACACATCTGTTCATTTGTCTGATTAAGGAAAGCATTCATTTGATTGACTCTGCCCACGTAGCTCTATTATAGCTGCACAGTGTGAGCGTGCTGTTGTGTAGTAGCTCAGTGCACCAACATAGAGATGATTTACAGGTACCATAGTTTACACTGGAGCCCAGACATACACACAGAAACACACACAAGCTGGTCTTGAAAGACTAATATCCTCTGGGACAGGAAATGTCATATGGTCAGGTACATATAGTAACAAAAATGGGTTAGCTTATGCTGACTATAATACCAACGAATCAAATTGGGGACGCCCCAAATTGTATATAAAACTCCCCGACTGCTAGTTTAAAGTCCTGAAAAATTGCCCAATATGTGGCGTTTTCACATGCACACATGCAAATCACTGAGCACCATAGGTCCGAGCCCAAGGAGATTGCAAGTCAGGGATTGTAAACTGACGTATAAATCTCAAATAAATGCCGCAGCTCACCAGTCTGGCAACACTTTGACTGTTACAGCTTGTGAAAGTGAGGGTGCGCCTTGTATCTGACACTCATACATACTCCAGCTCACAGACGAGAGGAATACTTAAACAAGCTCAAATCTCTGTTAGTAGATCATAAGTGCTGTCTAAGAGCATCACACTTATTAATGTCTGTAGAGCTGGGCATCTTTAATTCATTGCTGTGGCGGCAAAATGGGAGTATAATTAGAGACCAAATGTCAACACTGGGAATGTTTTTACATAGTTCCAACTCAGCTGCCAAAGACATTGCATCAGAGCTGTATGCAGACTGTAATCACATATCTGAAAGGAAATGTCTTTTAAATATTCAAAGTTGTTTCAGAAAATATTTGAATTACATCTTGAATTTATTTTGCAGTGCAGTCTTTCTGTGCTGGTGACCTTTCTGGTCATCTTCAGACTGCAGGCCGAACATAAAAATGCACACACAGCGACACACACACAGCTATCAAACATTGTCTGCTGCCTGAAGGTGGTTATCCTATGGGACAAGCTGACTTAAGCCATCATGCTTAGCAGGCGATATCTAGAAGAGCCACAAAGACACAGCGGAGACTCAGAGAGTAAAATACTGCAGGGTCATCAGGGAGTAGCCTATTGCTGGGCCGGCACAACTTTATCTCGGCGGTTTCTCTCTGCACTAGTCTCCTCTGAGGAATATACCATACTTCGCCTCTAGTCCTGAATAAGAATTGTGTCAAAAATCAATTTAAATTTCTTAGAGTCAGCGTGAATGCTGTGGTCAGTTGATTTGTAGTTCCACACTGGTAACTGCAGTCAGCTGAAGCTTTTTTAAATTACTACACAAGACTCAGGTGGAGGCGCACAATCACACACTGTATCCACACAGAATGCTTGTATCTGGCACTCGGCCTGTACCGCCTCCTAAGCTATTTGGGCGTGTAGCGTGAAAAAGTACGGATAATTGGGTTTGTCACTGGCGTATTTTTAGTTCCCATTTCTCCTCACGCAATTTACAAGAGACTGAAGAAAAAAGAGGTGGGGGGAGTAAGAGAGTGGAAGAGAACAGAAATAGAGAGAGGAGGAGGGGAAGGAAAGGAATGGAGGTTAATAAAGGCAAGAGAGACAAAAGGAATGGGTCACATAGATGGAGCCTGGCACGTGTCCAGGTTCCTTGGAGTGTGTGTGAAGGAGCAGGAGTGTGTTCCACCCTCGAGCTCCAGCGCGACTAGACGGAGCAGAACGAGCCTGCTGGATGACTGCAGGGGTGCCCCACAAAACCCTGCTTATTTGAGAGAGAAACCTTAGGACATTTTAGCTACGCAGGGAGTCGGATAATCCACCAGGATGCAGACCCCTGTTAACACTGGCGAACATTGCAGAGCATAACAACATCAATATGGTTGTGTTGCTGGAGGCCTCACGTGCTGTTGATATGTGCGATCAAAAAAAGTTTAAAGTGAGTGCTGGAGAGGATTTCTTTGGAGGAGATTAGTCAGTATGTCAGTATGAGGAGAAGACAAGTAAGAAAAAAATAACAACTCTGCTTAGTGTTCAAGTTAAAAAAAGGGTTAGGAAATTACAATAGGGAATGGGAACATGACATCATCAACAGCAAGTCGTCCATCTTTGGAGGATACCAGCGACCACATCCTTCTGACTTCACCTGTACGGCTAGCTAAGGAGCCTTACATGGGCTAACACACACACACACACACACACACACACACACACACACACACACACACACACACACACACACACACACACACACACACACACACACACACACACACACACACACACACACACACACACACACACACACTTATCTAAACTCGCCAAAACGTAACCCCTTACTCACTCAAAATGTCACAGTAACTCTTGACAACTCTCCTACCTGATAAATGGGGAGAAACAATCACAGGAGTGAAGGTAGCGTTTCCTCAACGAGCCAACGGGGGAGGAAACTAGCGCCAATCCCCAGACACTGTTTTCTCGACCACAGATCCACACTTTTACAGTCTAACTTAAATACATGGCTTTGACCTAAACATTATGTAATTATAAAATACCTTGTTAGCATTTTAAATATTTTAAACATGTTGCTGATTTTAACTTATTGCTTCTTCTATAGTTTTATTAATTCATTTTTCCTCAAAAGCAGGCCCTGTCACAAATACACTAAGCCTATTGGCATTGAGTAAAATTAGAAGATAGATACAACTCTGTATTTTTATTCACATAAAACATGATTCAAAAATAATTTGCGCAATATTATGCATTTCCTATACACTGTATGACTGAAGTTCAGAGGCGGGTGTCTGTAGCAGGTTAGCCAATAGAGTGGTGCAGGGATGACGTATTTTTGTAGGCCGACCCGGAAATAAACTGGGCATGGGTTCCCTCGAGAGAGAGAAGCAATCGGATTTCTCCATAGGATTTTGGAAAATAGCTCGAAATAAGGTCTGTGGAAAACCAACCTGATAAATGAACGTTTTGTTCAGCCGGAAAATATCCACATGTCTACCCTACTTTTATAATTTTCGAATCATAAATCTAATCACCAGAAGCAAAATGCTAACTCACTTCCGGGTTTTAGGACTCGTTGCTGCACCACTCACAATTATTATTAGTTTGTTACATCTTCAACTTTTTGTATTACTGTTGATTATACCTGTTAAGCTTGGGTGCACATGAATCGCGTATGAACAATAAGTAAATCAGACTCGGTATTCTCTTCAGCATGTCTCCGGTAAGTTTATTCACAGACTGACAACAGTCAACGTAGTGACGTCACATTAGGACGTACCTTCATACAAGAACAGAATAACAGTGCGACTGCTACCGTAGTACACAGACTAAGGGCGTCATCAAATAATAATACTTAACACCCCCACTCGCTCTTAGCTTACTGGGTTACCTGAGAACAAAACAAAATAAGGCTTCTTTTTCTTTTACCTTTACTATGTTAACTCTTTGCCCTTCTAGGTGCCAAACATATCCTGAGCAAACCTCTTTAGCTTTATTTTGGTGGCTGGTTTTGTCATCACATCAGCGATCATTTGCTCAGTAGGACAGTATTCCAAAATTACCTTTCCACTATTTACAGTCTCCCTTATGAAATGGTACTTAATATCAATGTGCTTGCACCTTTGCCTGTTTACTGGGTTTCTGGCTAGTGCTATAGTACCTTGGTTGTCTTCGTACACCTTTGTTTGTGCATATTTGTATTTGTCTATACCTCTGAGTAATTGTTCTAAGTAGATGTATTCCTGTATGGCTGATGCTAAGGCCATGTACTCTGCCTCGCAGGTAGATAGTGCAACCGTAGGTTGTTTCCTTGCCTTCCATGAGATCAAGGAGCTTCCTTCACTGAGACTGGCAC
Organism: Notothenia rossii; assembly: GCF_949606895.1. Classification (NCBI taxonomy): domain Eukaryota; kingdom Metazoa; phylum Chordata; class Actinopteri; order Perciformes; family Nototheniidae; genus Notothenia; species Notothenia rossii. The sequence goes on along the minus strand of NC_136912.1, from coordinate 33,353,862 downwards.
AATATCCTGATGTACTACGTCTGTCTGTTACGTCTGATGCCCAGTCAGCATCACTGTACACTCTCAGACCTAGTCTATCTGTGTCATTTCTCTTAAAGCATAACCCCTGTTCTGCTGTACCTTTAAGGTATCTGAACACATGTTTTACTGTGTTCCAGTGCTCTTCAGTTGGTTCAGCAAAGTGCTGAGATAGTTTACTGACCACAAAACATATATCTGGTCGAGTGCATGTGGACAAGTAGATTAAACTTCCTACTGCCTCCCTGTACTTTCTTGGCTCTTTAATGTTTTCAGCGTCTGCTGTGTATTCTAGTTTTGGCTCACATGGTGTGTCTCTGGACTTGCAATCCTGCATTTCAAATCTCTCCAGTATTTTGCTCACATATCTCTTTTGAGACATTTTGACTTGACCTTCTGTTTGCTCAAAATCTATACCTAAGAAATATTTCAACTTTCCCAGGTTTTTCATTTTGAACCTTTCAGTGAGCATCCCCTTTACACTTTCCAATACACCCTCGTTGCTGGCTGCTATAATGAGATCGTCAACCCATATTATTAGGATTACCTTTTCGCTGTGCTTTTCTCTTGTATACACACAGTGATCAGCGGGGTTTTGTACAAAACCATTTTCAGTCAAACATGTATGTAACATAGCATTCCAGTTTCTGCCTGACTGCTTTAAACCATAGAGAGATTTGTGCAACTTGCATACTAACTCTTCACCTGGTTTTGACTGTTTCTCATAACCTTCTGGTTGTGTCATATATATTTCACAATCAATGGGTGCATGTAAATAGGCTGTTTTAACATCCATTTGGTGTAAGATTAAGTTCTCCTGTGCTGCCTTTTGCATGAGTACTCTTACACTTGTCATATCAGCTGTGGGTGAGAATGTCTCATCATAGTCGATTCCTGGTTTCTGACTGTAGCCTTTAGCTACAAATCGCGCCTTGTACTTGTCTGACCCATCAATGTCACTCTTGAGTGCGTAGACCCATCTACCCCCACTGCCCGTTTGCCTGGTGGCAATTGGGTGAGGTTGAAGGTCTCGTTCTCCTCCAGTGATCTCATCTCCTCGTTCATGGCATTTTTCCACTGCCTTGATTTGGGTGACGCTATGGCGTCCTGGAAGGTTTGAGGAATGTCGCATACTGCTCTGTAACAAAAATCCATGCATGTTTGCAGTTTGTCCTCCGTATCGTCAGTCTCAAACTCCTGTAGGTGAGCTGGTCTCCTCCTGGTTCTGGGTGGGTTTTTTCTGTTTGGAGTCTCGGTGACTTTACCCGGCTGTGTACGTTCAGTCTGTTCAGGTAAAGTCCGAGAAGCACCACTTTGAGTATCTTGACCTGGCACATTTCCCACATCACATTCATCAACAACATTTTCATCGCTGTCCTTGACCCTGGGATGTACATCACTATCACCATATTCATTGTATGACTCTGGTGTTTGTGTTTCCTTTTCTTTATCCCCCTTTGTTGTGAATTTTACCAATCTGTGCTTTTGGACCCTCTCTGTGTCTGGATAATACACCAGGTAAGCTGGGCTATTTTTATCATAGCCTATGAAAACACCTTGCTCACACCTAGGGTCGAGCTTTCCCTTCTCTTGTTTGTAAGCAAAACACACTGACCCAAATGTCTGAAGTTTGGATATATTTGGTTCTTTGCCTGTGAACAGCTCGTATGGCGTTTTCTTTGTGCGCCTACTGTAACACCTGTTCCTTACATAAGCTGCTGTCTGTATGGCGTAGTTCCATAGTTTATTTGGTAACTTGCTTTCTATCAGTAAGCATCTGCCCATATCATAGAGAGTTCGCCAACCTCTCTCTGCTGTACCATTTTGGTGGGGTGAATAGGGTGCAGACGTCTCGTGTCTAATCCTATTTTTGGTTAACAGTGCCTGGAAGTCTCGGCTTGTAAACTCAGTGCCGTTATCTGAACGGATACACTTAACTTCTCCGTAAGGTGCTATGTCTGCTAAGAACCTTTCTGTGGCCTGCACTGTATCACTCTTGGACCTTAGAAAATACACAAAAATAGTACCAGAGTAGTCGTCTGTAAAAGACTGTGTATATCTGTGCCCTTCTATGCTTGGTGTTGACATGGGACCGGCTAAGTCTGTGTGGACTAGTTCTAAGGGCATCTTAGCCTTTTTGTCTGGCTCCCTATTTCTCGTTTGGGTGAACTTGCCCTGTGTACACACTTCACACAACTGAGCTGGTTTGACTGCACTTCCTCTTATCTCCATGCCTTTAACTACACCTTGTAAATTTTGTACATCTTCGTAATTGCAATGACCCAAAATTTCATGCCAAGTTTGCATGTCGTGACACCCTTTACATTGGTCAACCTTCCCCTCAACAGTTGGTAAGTAATACAAATTTACACTTTCATGGATGTCAAACCTGCTGCCGTCTTTGGTAACCATGTGACTGTCCCCGTTCTTGAAGGTGATTGTCGCCCCTCCGTTTGTTGCTCTTGCCACCGAAAAGATGTCATGTGGGTATGAGGGCATGTACAGTGCATCCCGTAGCTGTGCTCTGTGTTGTCGTCCGGCGTCGTCTAATAGACATATCACCGCCGTTCCTCTTCTCTGTGCTGTTCCATTGCACTTGGTCCCTTCAGCTAACTCCACTGAATGAGACTCGGGCTGGAATGAATCGTCGAAGCTTTTAAACTTTCCGATGTCGTTCACGATGTGGGATGTCGCTCCTGCGTCCACCATGATGCCTTTCATCTTCATGTTGTCTGGTGGTTTCCCGCTCTTTGTGTGCTTGGCCTTGAAGAGATGGTCTTGGTCGCCATTCTGTTCCTCTGCGACTTTTCTGGCACCATCTTCTCCCCCCTTTTTCTTACAGAGTGATTCATCGTGTGTATTCCTTTTGCAGTAACCGCACCACACTTTTCGAAAACATTTTCTTGATATGTGTCCTTTTATTCCACACTTGTAGCACGTCACATTGGCATCTTCATCTCTTCTGTTGCTAGCGTGCGTCTTGGTGCCTCGGCCTTGCCTTGCACATGTTTTCATCACATTATCTATGGATTCTGCTGTGTTCATTTTCTCCGACTCTTCATAGACCCTTAATCTTCTTCTAAAGTCTGTGAACGTAACGTTATCTTCGTTCTGTGTTACATGGACGGCGAATGGCTTGAAGGAGTCTGGTAACCCATTTAGTATCATGGCTATGGTCAGTCCATCACTCATGGTCTCGCCTGCATCTCTCAGGGCTGTAATCACGTTCTCTGCCCTTATCATGTAGTCGGTAACACTCTCGTTGTCTGCCATGTGCAGCCTCGTTAACGACGTGTATAAGTTTATTATCCTCGGCTTGCTTTTCCCTGAATAATGTTCTTTCAGTATTTTCAGAGCCTTCCTGCCGTCATCTGCGGCCTCATGTCTTATTAGCGACAGGCTCTTATCATCTATCAGCCTTATTAGCTCAGCATAGCAATCAGCATTCTTCCTTCTATCTGCATCTAGCTGTTCTTGGTCAGCACCGGTGGGCTCATGTAAGATAGTCTCTTTTAGCCTCAGAGTATGTAAGCAGCCTAGGAATCTTGTTTCCCAAAGGTCATACTTATCTTCACATCCTTTGAATAAGAGCTGCGGTGCCAGGAGACCTGTTTCTCTGCTTGCCATTTTTGCACGCCAACTTTACCGCGAGGGCTACTAGCTTGCTAATATACTTCACTTGCTAAGCTAGCTTGTTAGCTTAATTGGCTAACGCGTAATACGTCGCGTAACACTTCTTCCGATAATCTAACTCACTTATCTCCAAGTCGGTTTGTGTCCAACTCTGCCTGGGCCCATAACCTGTTAAGCTTGGGTGCACATGAATCGCGTATGAACAATAAGTAAATCAGACTCGGTATTCTCTTCAGCATGTCTCCGGTAAGTTTATTCACAGACTGACAACAGTCAACGTAGTGACGTCACATTAGGACGTACCTTCATACAAGAACAGAATAACAGTGCGACTGCTACCGTAGTACACAGACTAAGGGCGTCATCAAATAATAATACTTAACAATACCGTTGCTCTGTAATATATATATATATATATAATATATATATATATATATATATATATATATATATATGGATATACATACATACATATATTGTATATATATCATATATATATATATTTCCATACACATATATTATATAGATCATATATATATATATATATATATATACATTTGTGTATGCAAGTATTGCTCATTTCATTTCAAACCTTCATTTATACAGGTGAATCCCATTGAGATCATTGATCTCTTTTTCAAGGGTGACCTGCTGCAAGTAGGTTCCACATTAATACATATAAACATAACAGAAATGAAATGTATGCAAGTATTGCTAATGCCATTGTTTTAAGTCATTGTACATAGTCCTCAGTCTCAAATGCTTAAATTGTTTATGGAGGCATTAAAATGTAAGACTGGTAAATGAACACTGAAAACTCCTGTTTTTTTTTGCATTAAGTCATACTGGGATGTTTGCTGAAATGGATTTCATGTGGCACAGCCCTACCTAGAAGCAATTCCACCAGCCGCCACTGTTTATTCATATGAAGCTTCAGCCAGGAGATGGTTGACTTTACTGTAAATAAGGGAGGAGCCACCGGTGTTTTTAAAGCTATAATGCCTCAAAAAACTATAAAAAATAACTTGACGATCAAACCACACTCTTAGGAAAAGTTTAATCATTGGATTGTACGGAATGGATGTTAAACATGATTAAAGCAAGCCATTACATAAATGACTCTGCAGTTTTATAACAACATTAGCTGGCTTAACATCTCTGTTACCAACTTGACGACAGACAAAAGCAGGTTCCTTCAGGTACCTGAACAAAGGGACAAAAGCTCAGTGTGTACATGTGGGTGCTGTACAAAAGGTGCTGATCTATAAAGCTTGGCTCATTTAAAGTAAGGCTGCAGCAGAGATCAGATGGGTTAGGAGGTGTCTACAGAGGTCACTGTAGCAAGAACAGGAGGGATGGAGAGAGATCATTTAAAAAGCAGTGTCCTGGAAAAGTGCTGCTCCGTTAAAAAACGGTGGCACCATTCAGAATTCAAAATCATTGAAGTGACAGAAAAGAAAGCAGTGACGCGAGGCAGCCCATTGTTGTCATCAGTTTGGCAACACTTAAACATAATACAAGTTAATTCATATGACATGCTCAAGTTGCTTTAGTCAAGTTAGCAAAAAAACACTTGGCAGAAGCTACTTGTTTCAACCATTTATCAAATACTTTTAGAAAACGTTTTGAAATATTAAATATATTTAATTTAATTACGGTATCTATCACATCCATACCTTACTTTTTATTGGTGTGCACCAGTCTATTGTACTGCAGATTACCCAAAAAATCCATGTAGAACTATATCATATATTTAGATTTAATTCTGTCATATTAATGTTTAAAATGCACATTTAAAGGCTACGGCTCCTAAGTTTCACAAAAGGACATTACGTTTCACAATCTTATACTAGAGTATGACTGGCCTGCTCTGTTCCACTCTGGCCTTTCCTCCAGTAACACCGTTGTCACATCTGTCACATTTATGCTCCAGTCCAACTCATATTGATAGGGTGGGACACCTGGTAAATAACACACACACACACACACACACACACACACACACACACACACACACACACACACACACACACACACACACACACACAACTGAGGAACAGTAAATATGCGCTTTGTCGATAGCTGTCCACCGCAGCAGAGGCTCCTAGTATTTTTGCTGAAGTGCTGACTTGAGGAATCAGTGCCTCCCTTTTGCTGAGATAGAGGATTTTGGCCAGTTAAATCTTATCATAGTCTATGTGTGTGCGTGTTCATTCAGTACTACATTAAAAGTAAATGTGTGCTCAGTCTTCAGAGGCTGCTGACAGTTGGAAGGCGATGTTATTTTCACCTGATATTACCTTTTGGTTGCCAGATGGCATTCACAAATTTGGCCACATGCACTGGCAAACACACAGTCACACACATGCATCCCTGGCCAACTTGACACCCCACGCAAAGTTATATGATGAGGCCCTCTGTTTCGCGAGCGTCGACTCTACTGTCAGACTGAGGAAGGAGGCTTTCTCGTCCACACACATAGACACATAATAACCAGAATGTCCATTAGGCTATAACCCTGCATGTGGATTCAACCCTTATTCCACTTCAGCTAGATCCACTAACCAGCAAAGGTAAGTGTAAGTGTGTGTGTGGGGGAGCAGCTTATGTAAAAAATCTATTGCCTTTTCAAGCAAAGATATCGAAGGTTATTGATCACATATGGATTTCCAATCAATCGCTGCCTCCGACACAATTCGAGGGAAATAGTTGCCGTTTTTAATATTTGGTTATTGAAATTGAGAGAAAAAATAAATAAAAACGCATTGAGACTACACGGTAAGGTTCCAAAAAAATATAAAGGTTTGGCTTAAAATACGTAGTTTCGATGTTCGTTATGGGAGTAAATTAAATGATGACATTTGGTTTCACAGGGGACACAAACAGTCTCTAGGGGAATATCCAGCGGTTGGTTTACCCACCGATTCACCACAATTTCTTCCCAAAATATTGTCACTCTTGCTCATATTACCAACCATCTCTAGAAACAGATCCCTGCATACGAATGCAGAATATCCAGGCAACCAGGGCCGCCCCTCCGGCAAAACACACGCAGTGTGTAGGGCATCATATTGCGCTGAGGGCCTCATTCTATGTGCAAATGTGGCGCAATAATGCACGCCACAGTTTCCCCACCATGAGTTCCATAACAAAATGTCGCTTAGGGCCCCAATTTGGCCAGGGGCCGCACTGCAGGCTACGGTCTGAGACGTTTTGTATTAGAGATTAGGGCAATCACGTTTAGGCAAGCTTTTTGAATGCAGGTAAACACAACGTGCAGAAAGCAAAAAAGATCAAAAAAATATGCTGAAAAGCAAAATTGGGGACACATTTGTATTAATCTCCACAAACAGATTGCTGCACATGAAAGCCGATAAACAAACCCGTCTTGGACGTCGTCAATTGACTGCAGCTCTTTTTCGCATCTCAAGTTACTAATCGGACCACCCAGGGATCATAGGAGAAGGTCTTAGCCCGGATATTCGTGAGCTACACCAGAACATCAGAAAAAGTGGGTGCTGTCCCCAGTGTGCTCAGACCTTTAGTCAATAGTTTGCAAGATTGTCTAACTCATGACATCCTTACCTTAATCACATTTTCAACAAGACAGTATGTTTTTCAGAGCCACACTTATACGTTCACAAAACCTCACACCTATCAGACACAAGTACGGGCAAAAAATAGGACTCAAGAGCACAACCAGGCAAAAAGGTCTTTCGTCAAGCGTTTAATCCAAAAGGTAAAAATAAAACAGGCTTTGATCAAAATATGTACTGACTGGAAGTAACGAAAAACAACCAACTAAGTTGGCGGAAAACTACTAAAGAAGCAACAAAAAAAACAACCAATTAGGTTGGTACAAATGCTAAACAGCTAGCTAGAACAATAGCTTACGTCAGGAGAGTAACATGGAGCACTTTCTGCTATACAGACAAGACGAACTGGCACTGACCAAAGAAAAAGCACAGACTAAATACACAGGTGAGGAGTAATGATTAGGGACAGCTGAGGCTCATTGAGGCCGGGCAGGTGATTAACAGGGAGTGAAAATACACAGGTGAGGCAGTGAGGCGATCAGCCAGGGCCAGGATGTGACAACACCGACGCAAAGCACACACAGCTGCTTGTCTTCCGATGCTCTTTGAACAACACATGATGAAAACTAGTTTGGGTTCTGAATGTTCTAAATATATTTGAGGTCACCCAGATAAAGCGCATGTCAAAAATGACACTTTAGTGTTGTTATACCAACATTTGAAAAGTATAAAAATACTTGCACCACTTTCTGCCAACCCCGTCTGCCCCCTTCTAAGATGCTGAGCACCTCCTTTTATCCTGTACAGTCAGGTCTCAGCAGTCTTTTAACAGTGCCAGTTATCCCATCCACAAAAGCTATGAAATTATATCTCTTCCACTAATAGTTTGTCCCTTCCTCTCTCATACTGAGAGAGTGGTTCAACTATATTTACCCTCCTGATGTCAGTGTTCAAGAGTAAGTCTGGCCAGACAGCTGAATAGGATTCTAAAAAGATTTTAAGCTTGTTAAATGATGCTCAGACCTATTTTCACCAGGGTTAGTGGTTTTAATCTCCTTTTGTGTGCCTAGGGAAAACTGTGGTTCAGAAAAAGAGGAGACAAACTTCCCGTCAGTCGGATACCCCTTGATTAAATTGTAAGGGCAACTATCCTATTCACCTCCTGTACACTAAAGAATCTTGTTGCTGTGTTTTCTGTACGTGCTGCTGCATTGCTAAACAATCTATTTTAAGATACATATTAAACTCCAAAATGTAATAACTTGTTTTTTACTGCCAGCATTGAACGGAGCCTGTACCTGCTATATTTGTACCATTAGCTTTAAGCTTTCTTGTTTGATCTTACTTTTTTTGTTAATAAATACCATTAGTAATTTATTAAGCTGTGCCCTCTCTAAACTTTCTTGCAGAGAAAGATTAGATTTGTCTTGTTTGCCGTTGAGTTGCAGATTTTTGCATTCACGCAACAAACGATGTCTGGGTAATGGCTCAGATGGCAAATCTTGGGTTTAGTTGGATGTGCTTTGACACATTGCTGCATCATGATATATTTGACAATAATAATTCCATGAATGGCTTTCGGACTGTTCGGGAAACGTTTCCATCAACAATGTGTCCAACGTTTCCTTCGTCTGCTTCCGGATAGTTTGGGCCGACAAGAATTGCACTGAAAGCTATAGGTTACTTACGTAACCCCAGTTCTCAGAGTAACATGAAGTGAGATGTCTCACTATGGGATGCGCCTCATCGCGGAGCAAACAGAAGCATCAATCTCATTACGCCAATCCTGATTGGCTGGTGATCTTGACGTCAGCGTCAGGGAATCTACCCCCTATAAGTAGCTTGCGCTACGCCGCATGCATCATTCAAAATAAGCACCTCTTCTCGCTTCACCATAGCAAGGAGGGCCATCTGGTGAGACATCTCACTTCATGTTACTCTGAGAACTGGGGTTACGTAAGTAACCTTTAGTTCTCATTCGTAACACTCCGTTCGATGTCTCACTATGGGATATTGTAGCTCCCGTATTGCCAGACGAGCTTATCTCAAAAATCACCAAACCCAACCAGAATTTAACAGTTAGAGCTCTAACTCAGCAGGGGGCCCAGCACTGCATGGGCCACACTGGGAGCAGAGACGTCTAATCTGTAAAAGCGGGCAAAAGTGAGCGGCGAGGACCAGCTCGCTGCTGCACAAATGTCTTGGATGGAAACACCCCTGAACAAAGCCCAGGATGTAGCCAGACTACGAGTCGAATGAGCACACAAACCCGAAGGTGCCTGCAGACCCTGACTCGTGTAAGCCAAAGCAATTGCCTCCACAATCCAGTGAGAGAGCCGTTGCTTAGTAACAGGCTTGCCCTTCTGAGGGTTAGCCCAGGACACAAAGAGTTGGTCATTATGACGAAACTCTTTTGATCTGTCCATATAAGTGCGTAAAGCACGGACTGGACATAGCAAATTCGGCTGCTGTTCCCCGGAGGGACACAGCGGCGGAGGAAATGCCTCAATGTCAATGGGGGTACATGAACCAACCACCTTAGGTATAAAGGCAGGGTTGGGCTTCAGCAACACTCTCGTTAACCCTCGGGCGAACTGAGTGCATGAAGGATTTACAGATAGCGCATGAATGTCACTGACTCGCGTGGCGGATGCCAGGGCCAGTAACAGCACTGTCTTGAGTAACAGGTGCTTCATGTCAGCTTCTTCCAGGGGTTCAAATGGGGCTCGAGTGAGCCCATCTAAAACCACTGTCAAGTCCCATAAGGGCACCAGTGACCTGGAAACAGGAAGGAGCCTGCGAGCTCCCTTCATAAAACGGCAGACCAGAGGATGTTGGCCGGCCGTCTTACCCTCAAAACCCACATGGCATGCAGCAATAGCAGCCAGGTAGACTTTTATCGTGGAGAAAGCTCTGTGTTTATCAATTAGGTCCTGTAGAAATTATAAAATCACTCCCACAGGGCATTGAAAAGAGGTGTGCCCTTTTTGAAGGCACCAGTCCTCAAACACCCTCCACTTACAGTCATAAAGACACCTAGTGGAGGAAGCTCTCGCACTCTGAATAGTGTTTATCACCTTCTGCGGGAGACCCACTGCATTCAGATTATACCACTCACGGCCCAGGCCCATAGGGCCATGCGCTCCGGGTGTGGGTGAAAGATCGTCCCCCCCGCCTGAGACAGTATGTCTCTGCGTAGGGGGAGCTGCCACGGCTGACCGCACAGCAGCTGATATATCTCCGCCAGCCAGTACATTGCAGGCCACTGCGGAGCTATCAGGATCATTGTGTGTCGCCGTTCCCTCACTCTGGCCAGAGTTGGGGGTATCAGCGCCAGGGGTGGAAATGCGTACAGGAGGACCGGAGGCCAAATGTGCGCGAGCGCGTCCACGCCTAATGGTGCGTTTTGATCGCGCATTGAAAAGAAAAGCTGACAGTGAGCATTTTCTTTTGATGCGAACAGATCTACCGCGGCTCGGCCGTAACGCACCCACAGCTGGCTCACAACCATTGGATGTAGAGTCCAGTCTGCATACAGTGGTACACCTCTGGACAGCAGGTCTGCCCCGAGGTTCATCACACCCGGTACGTGCGTTGCTCTCAGAGAGAGGAGACGGCCGCAGCTCCACAAGATCAGTTTGCGTGCCAGCATGTGTAACTGGAGAGAGCGCAAACCCCCTTGTCGGTTTATATACGATATTGTGGTCGTATTGTCCGTCCTCACGAGGACATGGTGTCCTCTGAGAAAAGGCAGACAGCGTTTTAGGGTGAGGAACACCGCTAAAAGCTCCAGGTAATTTATGTGCGACCGCTGGAGGTCTCTGCTCCAGAGACCCCTCACCGGACGACCTTCGTAAATACCTCCCCAGCCTGTCAGACATGCGTCTGTGGTGACCACCTTCCGTGAAAGGACAGCACCCATAGGCACGTCCCATACCCGAAAAGTCGGGTGCAGCCAGTGGCGCAGTTCCATTACGCATTTCACAGTAACCATCACTCTCCGCGCTCCATGACGCGTGGGGTTTAGTTTTAGAGAGGCTACCCAGCGCTGAAACTCCCTCATGTGTAACCGTCCCAGTCGTACGACCAGGATGGCTGACGCCATGAGCCCGAGTAACCGCAGGCATGATCTGAAAAGAACATGTTTGCGCAGCTGGAAATGAGCGAGGCAAGCTCTGAAAGCTTTCACTCTTTCCGCTGACAGGCGGGCTGTAAAAGGCACCGAGTTCAGGTGTAAACCCAGGAAGAGTACAGTCTTTGCCGGGCACAACATGCTCTTTTCTGTCTTTATTATGAAACCCAGGTTGAGCAGGTGCTTTACGAGGACATTTGTCTGCGTAATAGCCTCCTGTTCCGACCCACTGTCTCTGCCACCTCCCTCCATGCCTGGTTCCTCCGGTTTGTATCCCGGTAAATAGTTCTGGTCGTAAAGAACCGGGTGATTTGCTACCGTAATATCTCGTTTGGAATATGAGGAAATGAACTGCAGTCTGGCTCTCCCAGCTTGCACGTGGTTTGATTGGCCGCGCTTGCACTGGCGGGATTTGCATAAATGGGATTTGATTGGCTGATGCTAAGCATCGAGCCTCAAAAGTTGAACATTGTTCAACTTTTGATGCCGATGGATGCTCGTGATGCTTGCAAAGCCATGCCATGCTCCCCACAATGCAGTTCGGCAAAGATTAAAAATCTTCTACGTCACCCCATTCAAGTGAATGGGCAAAGCGTTGAAAGCATTTTTTGATGCCTGTAGTGTAGACGGGCCTCTGAGTCTCTATTTGTTGTGTTATGGGGCCCTCTAGTCTCTGAACACGATGGTACCCCATTTCGACAATCCCCACCGAGACTGCGCATGCGCGTGACGGTGGCGCCTTCACAACCCCAGCCGGCACTGCGCATGCGCCTGACGGTAGCGGCTCTATAACCCCAGTCGTCACTGCGCATGCGCATGGCGGTGGTGCCTTCACAGACCCGTCTATTATCCGCCTTTTGAGAGAGGCCGTAGCTGCTCTCAAAAGAGGGACAGGCGACAGACTGTTTATTGTTTTTATTGTCTTTCTTTTCATTTTTTTGGACTGCGCACTCGGCTTGAAGCCTGGATGCGACAGTGAAAAATGGTTTATTTGAAAACAACAACAATTGTGACATGTGTTTTTGTGACTTAGGCAGATAGCAGAACTCGCTGTCTCTGGTATTAAGTCTGTTTCCCTTCTGGCGCGAACTTGAGGATGGCGTTGCGGCATCACTCGAGGTGGCGGGAAGATGGAGGCCTGGTGGCACCCCGAAAACACATCTGGAGCTGGGGAACAGGGAACTTCCAGCTCTGTCACCGAGGAGAGGAGAGGAGGCTGTCAGGCCGCCCGCTTCTTTTTCCTCGTCTGGTGACCGAAAATCTGAGTCGGCTGTGCCTGAACAGCAGCTGCCGAAACCGGAGATTTCCTCGGCCAGCTCGTCCTCGTCTCCTGCCTGGGCTGGGGACTCGGGGCGGGCTGTGGCCTCTGCTGCCTCGGTACCTTGAACTGGGCAGAACGTGAGGCAACTTGGGCGAAGGACTGCCGCGAGACCGTCGCAGGTAGCGGCTGGACCCTTCGGGGGAGACAGAGGTGCAGGGCCTCGTCTTCCTTCTTTTTCGACTCACATCTCCGCTGCATCGAGACTAAAGCGGAGCCGAAAATACCCTCGGGAACGATAGGCATGTCAAGAACATCCTCCTTTTCCCGGTCTGGGAGGTTGGTCAGGTTGAGCCACCTGGCTCTCTCCTGTACCACCATTATGCCCATGACTTTGCCCGTGGCCTGGACTGCACAGCGCTGCACACGGAGGCAAATGTCCGTGATCGCTGCGATCTCGTCCCATACGGCCGGCCCGGGTTTGCTCGATAGGTCCTCGCAGAGCTCCGCCTGGTAGGCGGTCAGCCGTGAGGAGACATTGAGTGCCCTGGCGGACAACGCTGCGGCTTTATAGGCCCGTTCCGTCATCGCTGACTGGAACCGGTCTGCCTTCACCGGTAGCGTGGGGTTCCTGCTTGGTGTCAGAGCCAGCCTTGGTTGGAGGTGGGCTGCCACTAGCGGTTCCATGGGCGGCATGCGCAGCAGGCCGAGCCTCTCCATACCGTCACAGTCCAGGGAGGAGGCACCCTGGATTGGGGCCTTATTACTGAAGGGGCGGTCTCTCCACGAGACCGACACCTCATCCAGCATCTCCGGGAAGACTGGAAGGAGCTGCCTCATTGTCCTCGCTGCGTGGGGCAAAGTCTTCCCCTCGTAGCGAGACCTGGAGGTCTCCTTGGCCATTTCAGGCCATGGGATGTCCAGCCTGGACGCGGCACGTTGACACACGGCCTGCAGGTCCATGCTCAGACAGGGCGAAGCTGGTGCGCTATCGCCCGGGAGAGCAGCCATCGCTCCCGGCTTTGCAGCCTGAGCTGATGACACGAAGACATCATCGTCTTGCTCATCCGAGTCGGACAGGAGGAACTCAGAGGTATCCTCTTCGTCCTCCATGTAGTCCAACTCCAGGACATCATCCGCGGGCGAGACCATGGTGAGGTCCATTTGGGAGCCCCAGCTTAACACAGCGCGGGGCTCCGCTCTCGCGGCTGTTGCCGCCACCGGGTCCCAGCCTGACACGGCGCGGGGCTCCGGTTCAGCAGCTGCCGCTGTTATTGAGCCCCAGCCTGACACTGCGCGGGGCTCAATCACCGCGGCGGACGCCCCCATGTCTTGATTGCCGGCCGGCGAAACAGCGGACATGAGGGGGTCCTGTCCCGACAAGCTAGTTTGGCGTTCTAGCCGTCGGCGGAGGCTCTTGATGGTGAAGAGGGCACAATGCCCGCACGAGCCGGGGTTGTCGATGGCCTCCTGGGCGTGTTCCAGCCCGAGGCAGGACGAGCAGACCTGGTGTGAGTCTGTGCCTGATATCTTCAACCCGCAGCCGCAGAGCCGAGCCTCCAAGTCCCTGACTCCTCTGGTGTGAGGGAGAGAAGCGTCCATCTCGTTCGCCGTGGTGAAGGCGTGGAGAGGACCCGCTCGTAACAGGTACATTGCTGAGAAAAAATCCTTCCCCACCTGTCGTTAATCCGGAGAAAAAATCGACGGTGTAGAATTTTATTCTCAAAGAATATTAACTGGTGTGTTAATACCCTTTTTATCTTCCCCTCATCTGGTGTGAGAGAGAAAAAGAAAAAACCGTCCCCGCTACCTTGGTGTCGGTAGTGAGGAAAGGCAAGCTAGTAACAGGTGTGTTACCAGCTTGAAAAATCAAAACCTTACATTTAATTCTGAAGAAATAAACGGCGAGGTAGATTGCAGCACTAACTGGTGTGTTAGTATTAACAGTCTTCTTGCAGAAGTATATATAAAAGTAGCCGGCGAGCGCCTGTCGACCGAAGTTAGCTTGGATAGCTTGGTTCCGTCTGTGGACTGTGTGAGCTAGCCCGGCTACCAATAGAGATGTGCTCTGAAGCGAGAAGAGGTGTTTGAATGATGCATGCGGCGTAGCGCAAGCTACTTATAGGGGGTAGATTCCCTGACGCTGACGTCAAGATCACCAGCCAATCAGGATTGGCGTAATGAGATTTATGCTTCTGTTTGCTCCGCGATGAGGCACATCCCATAGTGAGACATCGAACGGAGTGTTACGAATGAGAACTTCATCATGTCTTCACCATGAGCCTGAGTCTTCATCATGTCTTCACCATGAGCCTGAGTCTTCATCATGAGCCTGAGTCTTCACCGTGAGCCTGAGTCTTCATCGTGAGCCTGAGTCTTCATCATGAGCCTGAGTCTTCACCATGAGCCTTCATCATGAGCCTGAGTCTTCATCATGTCTTCACCATGAGCCTGAGTCTTCATCATGAGCCTGAGTCTTCATCATGTCTTCACCATGAGTCTTCATCATGTCTTCACCATGAGCCTGAGTCTTAATCATGAGCCTGAGTCTTCAGCCTAAGTCTTCATCATGAGCCTGAGTCTTCATCATGTCTTCACCATGAGCCTGAGTCTTCATCATGAGCCTGAGTCTTCAGCCTGAGTCTTCACCATGAGTCTGAGTCTTCATCATGTCTTCACCATGTCTTCACCATGAGCCTGAGTCTTCACCATGTCTTCACCATGAGTCTTCATCATGTCTTCACCATAAGCCTGAGTCTTCATCATGTCTTCACCATAAGCCTGAGTCTTCATCATGAGCCTGAGTCTTCATCATGTCTTCACCATAAGCCTGAGTCTTCATCATGAGCCTGAGTCTTCACCATGTCTTCACTGTGAGCCAGAGTCTTCATCATGAGCCTGAGTCTTCATCATGAGCCTGAGTCTTCATCATGTCTTCATCATGAGCCTGAGTCTTCACCATGTCTTCACCATGAGCCTGAGTCTTCACCATGAGTCTTCATCATGTCTTCACCATAAGCCTTCATCATGAGCCCGAGTCTTCACCATGTCTTCACCATGAACCTGAGTCTTCACCATGAACCTGAGTCAGTGTCTCTGTGCTTATTCCAGTTCCTCAGACGCTGTGCCCAAAACGTTTTGTTTCTTTGGCTACAAGGACTTTTATTGCACATTTTTAATTGAACTTATGTCAATATAACTATGTCATGTAATCTAATGCAATGCAACTGTCAATACATGCAATGTCCCCCTGGGATTAATAAAGTGTTGTATTGATTACTTTGATTGATTGATGTTCTTGGCTGTGCAAAACCACTGGTACGATCCAAAATGTGAGGAAGAAGCTGGGGAACATGTGACAATAAACAACTTTGCCAAACACATAAAATAAAGAGTCATTTATTTAACATGTATTTCAATACAGTCAGTGTCGTTTTTTTCATGATAATGTATGTAGCCTTGTACAGCTACATGTGATTATATATGGCACATAAACAAAATAAAATGTGTGTATAACCAAGCAAGTGAAAGACGGAAAGAGAAAGCAAGAAGAGAATACACATTATTTAAAATAGGACAATGATTACGACCGTCCTTGCAGGTGGCTGGTGCAGATGAGGCTCTAAAGCAGAACATGGGAAGAACAGAGGGAGAGATAATATGACGAGAAAAGGTGGATATTTGGGTGGAGTTTCAGCAATAAAGCTTGATTTTAGAAAAAGGACATTTGGATCCACTTTAATGTGCCAACATGAACAATTTGTGTTAAGTCTTTTATTGTCTGATTTTCACATCGACAGAGCTGCAAGGGAGAA
This sequence comes from Notothenia rossii, assembly GCF_949606895.1. Taxonomy (NCBI): domain Eukaryota; kingdom Metazoa; phylum Chordata; class Actinopteri; order Perciformes; family Nototheniidae; genus Notothenia; species Notothenia rossii. The sequence goes on along the minus strand of NC_136912.1, from coordinate 33,337,470 downwards.
CAGACCTCATGGTCGTATAGGAGCTATAATGTGTAATGACCCTCTGTATGTCTGTGAAGAGCTCCAACTGTTCCCTCAGCAGCACACTAGTCAAAATGAAACACAGACAAATTAACAGCATTTTACATTGGCTTTTTAGTTTTTCTTTACATTGGGAAAAATTACAGCTGGGAAAGACCGTACTTGTCTTGTGGGTAGTTTCAAAAATGGCATGGGGAGCAATCTCGGCTAAATGACAATATTATAATCTTGTCAGAATACTTTTTTAGGTTTTAGAAGAGAGTCAATAAAATATTGCCATGCCTGGGGTGATGGCAGCGCTTGGATGGATGCATAGTTGGTTAGAAATGAAAGCCATGCAGTAAAAAAAATAAAAGTGTCCCTGTATCATTCGGTTTGTTTGAGGTCCACTGTTTCAAAAACAACCAACTGCCTGCAATCTGTCGGATCCAACCAGCAAAAAACAGATCAGAGCTAGACCTGGTGCAGCTTCTCAGTTAAAGTTGTTATAGTTCATCTCCAAACGTCCTAGAAATCTCCATATCTATAAAAGGACAAAAACAAAGGATTTATAGAAGCAGATATGCAGATATAATGTATTTCTGATTAAAGTTTCAAATTAAGTGCAATATTGAAGTAGTGAAAATGACCAAAATAACTTATACAGGGTTGACTATGGTTCTGATTTAAATGCGGAGATATTCCAGCGAAAACTTAAATGTATTTATTTATTTCAAATGTGACATTTTACCAATATACTCACGCGGACCACACTTCGAGAACACTGGTCTAGGATATATCAATTAAACTAGTGTTGATTATTCATTTGGAGTATGACTTGACCCTGTAAGGTTTTGCAAATTAACTCAAATATGGCGTGCTACCTGAAAAACTGCTAGAATACAAAGTGAAGTGTCATGCTATTGGTTATCGCCAAAGCAAACGTTATGTGTATGTAACTCACTCTGTGTCATCAGCGTTGGGTTTGTGGCCTTGGAACAGCGGCTGCATGAAGAGCCCGAGCGTTCCCGTCAAACACACCAGGATAAAGATCCACAGGAACAGACGGTCAATCACCATGGCTACGTACTTCCAGTCTTGTATGATCTGGAACCAAATCAACAACATGCGATCGAGGTTGTTAAGACTATGTGGTACGTGTAGTCTCTCTCTCTCTCTCTCTCTCTCTCTCTCTCTCTCTCTCTCTCTCTCTCTCTCTCTCTCTCTCTCTCTCTCTCTCTCTCTCTCTCTCTCTCTCTCTCTCTCTCTCTCTCTCTCTCTCTCTCTCTCTCTCTCTCTCTCTCTCTCTCTCTCTCTCTCTCTCTCTCTCTCTCTCTCTCTCGTCAGTATCAATCTCATGCAGGCAGCTCACTGATCCAGTAATGAGTGACCCGACAGTGAAGAATAAATATATTTATAACTAGTTTAGCTTTTTCCAGAGGTGGATCAAATAGCTAAGTGTGTTAAGGTAGGGACACACCAAGCTGAAACCAAATAACTGACACAGACAGACCCGACTGTTGTGTCGCCTTGCGTCTCCTGCGTTTTGGCCATGTGTCGCACTGGAACACACCGCAAAGACTTCAGCCGACGGCCAAGTTGCACGTACGAACTGCGCATGCTTGAGTGGCAATAACTCTCCTTACCAGCAGGCGGCGGTAGTGTGTATTCGTCATTCAAAAGAGGCAACAACCGGAAGACAGCCTGCACGATAACCGAGAGAAGAAGAACAGACTGAGTGATATAAAAAAAAAACAAATAGCGTGTGCGTTCCATTTTCCCTCTACAGCGAGAAGCTCATGGGGCTTTGCCGAACCTGTGTCGAGAGTTGGAGTTAAATTAAATCTCAGATTTGCCTTCTTAATTGTTTGTTTATGTCGCTCACTTTCGTTTAGCTTCTCATGCACTGATTCACTAAGCTGAACAGCCAATCAGAGTGATTTATTTGATAGAAAAAGGTGTCGGCACGGCCGAAAAGACACGACGGTGCGGGACACACCAATCTGAGTAGGGCAACAGGACGCTCATCGTCCGCCTGACATCCATCGATGGCCAAAATCGGCTTTAAGTCTAACTCTTAGTGTGTGTGTTGCTCCGCTCACCAGTTCGTCACAGCAGGTGGAGCTGCAGGATTCCTGCTTCACACACGTTGCATACTGCTATTTTACTGTATTTTTCGGACACCTTAAAATACTGCGAGATTGGTTTAGCCATTTTGGCGAGCTTGTTTTACCGCACATAGAGAAAAATGTCATTTATTTTACGTCATGTGATCGGCTCTCCCGATCGGCATTTATAGAGAGCACCGATCGATCGGCAGAGAGTGAATATCGGCCGATATCGATCAGCGGCCGATCGATCGGAGCATCCCTAGTAGGAACAGATCTTCAGGGAAACATATTTGAGTCAGAAGAAGGTGAGTTCCGTGAAGGGTCTCTAAAGGTTTGTGTGCTCACATTCCATATTTTAGAATTGATTGTTGGCTAGACCCCTCCCTCCCTCGGCTGCCCAATGATAGCTTAGCATCTGTACAGTAAATAGCCTATTTCCATGCAACCATCAGTTGTGGGGTATAAGTTAAAATAGACATCCTGAAATTCTCCTGAAAACACTTTTGAAGCCGCCTTTAGGCACTAATTAGCAATAATAACCATCTTAAATGCAAGTAAGTTTAATACATTTTAAAGTTGCAGAGTATTGTGACGACCCCTGCTTCACTGCCTATGCTGGTGTGGGTGTGCCTTTGTGTGTGGGTGTGTGTGCTTCTCTCTCCCTGATTGTATCCAGGTGCAGCCTCTCTCCAGGTGCTCCCAATCTGATCAGCGCCTCCATAAAGGATCTAAGTAGGCTGCAGTGGCTCTCTCTCTGCCCGGGGAACGTAGGAGGAAGAGCAGCCCGGAACAGCTATCCTCCTGCATAGAGCTTGTTAACCCTGTTTGGTGGTCGGTTGTTTTGGGGAGTGTGAATAAACTCCTCTTTTTTCCGTACTCACGTCGTCGTCTCATCGCTGCGTTTGTTATGGCTGAGAGCCAAGCCGTGACAGTATGTAGATATTTATTACGGCCAGGATTTCTTCATTCTTTTTTGATTATGGTGCATTCACATGATACGTGGTTTTTTCTTAGCTCACGAGGTCTGGCGCGGAGAAAACAGCCAGTTGGTTTCATTTGTATGGTTACGTTCCCTGCTAGCTTGCACCATTCCATACAGCTGTCACATGATGGTTTTGCATCCAAAGGTCAGCAGAAAATGATGTCAAAGTTTAAATAATTTAAACTTTTGAGCACATTGCTGGGGGAACATTTTGAGCGATGATTGACGCCAATGCTTCCGCCTCGTTTTTATGTTCCAATAAAAACTTAAAATCCAGAACTCACATGAATCAAATATTTTATCTTAATATAAAGTTAAAACGACAAAGGTCTAAGTTGTGTTTCGCTACATGCAGCTTAACTCTGGACATAAAATACATCAATGTCAGCTTATGGCAAGGAATTACAACAACAACACATGCGCTAAATCGATAGGACGACATTACAAGTATTTAACAAATGACTGTTAACTTGATTAAAACAAATAATAGTTGGTAACATTCGGGATAATGCAAGTACGGAAGCCTCTAGGAAACCTAATGCATATTGGGGAATAGTTTTAAACGGACTGCAGACAATAGGAAAGGAGGCAGCTTGATGAAGAATTTGCAATGAGCATTTACAGCTGCACATTTTTTTTGTAATATTTATTAAATGTGGGAGTTTGGTTTAGAAGCCTGGAGCTACATTTCTGGGGTTAGGGTTGGACAGTCAGTTTGTGTTTAAGGGTTTTCTGAGGTTTTCAGAAGACAAAAATAAATAATTGAGAGGTTGAAATAATGTCACAGAAGGGCAAAAAGCAAACACTAAATTATTTAAGACATGGTGTGCTCCGTGTCTTCTTATCTGGCACTGATAACATCTTCATTTGTTGTACCAATGTTCCTCCCTGTTGAATCTTTGTCATCACCCATCTCTATTATCTGCTCTATATGTCTTTTCTTCCCTATTTCTTTCAAATAATGAATTCTGTCTTCCTTTTCTTTCATCCTTTGGTCCTATCTCTTCCTGTTCATCATCCTTCATATGTTTCTTTTAACCACAGCTTTATCTCCTCACCCTGTCATCGTCGTCTTCTGTCCTCATGTGTTCGGCGATGTATCTCACTCCATCCACTGCCTCCTCCACATCTGCATCCCACTGAGAAGCCAAGGGCTTCTGGAAGTCTGAAAACCCACTACCCCCATCTGGGACGTCCTCCACCTTCCAGCAAAACTTGTTTGCCAAGTCCTCATTCACGTAGAAAGAGTCGGCATCTGTTCGAACCCCTCCAAGTCTGACGTTGGAATACTGCCTCTTGCCTGTGCTGCTTTGGGAATTGGTTTTCCCGACGGTAGTCTGGTTGGTGGCGTACTTCTTGCGAAGTTTATCAAATTTGTTGGCAGAGCCTGGACGCCTCATGAAGAGGATGTCGGGGAGGCGGATTAAGAAGAAATGTTTGACCCACTCTGGCATGTGGTGGGTTGATGGGGAGCGGTGATGCACATTGAGGTTACAGACGGTGGTCACAATAGAGAAAGTGACCAGCACCATGGTGAACATCAAGTATTTACCTTAGAGGGAGAAAGACAAGATGCCAACATGAACAAATGAATAAGGCCTATATTTTATATCATTTAGTGTCAAAAAGGTCTGTCTGTATGAGGCCACTAATTATATCATTGCAACAACAGAACAATTTCACAATGACCCATTTGCTGCTCTGAGGCTCCAATTGTAACATCAACACTGTTAATATTTACTGAGCAATTGTAAAGGCTTCTACCAGTATTTATTCCATTGCTGTTAAGTTGTCGTTGTCTGTTTCACAGCTTATCAGAAAAGGAGGGACTATGCCCTTTAAGATTTCTAATGTGAGCTTTCTTTAACAGCAAATAGCTGGTTGAAATGAGCAGCCAACCTTATTTTTGGGATATATGTATATATCAGATATACATGAGGGGTAATAATAATGAATAAAGTCCCATAACTCATCGTACTTGCAATTTTTTCAGACTCAACTCAAACAATTGTTTGTAAGGACCTTTGCAGAAGTGTTTTCTTTACAATAATACATTAAAAAATATATTAGTTGGACATTTGTACTTTGGCAATCTTTAGGCCTTCTAGCTCTATGCAGAGGCAACCAAAATCAGCCAATCAATATTTCTTACCTAGGATCAGTGGGGCACATTTGACTGAAGGATATGTTTAAAATGTTTGGTTCTGGTCTTAGCAGTGTTTAACAGTGTTGCTTGTGTGTGATGTGTTCATTTCAAACTGTATACAAATGTAGCTGTGATCTGGTCATAATATAGGTTTGGTTTGAGTTTTCTCCAATTTATTAAAGAGGACATATACCCTCTGTCTGAAACCTGTTGTGATTGGTCAACCGCTCCGAGATGTGTAGGATATGTCCCTTCCCTTAGCATATAACATAAAATATGTTGGAGTGCCAGCCAATAGAAGTACAAGTGTGACATAGTGATGTCACTATGTCCCCGCAGCAAACAATGAAGTCCAAACAAGGTGTTTCAGGCAGAGTGTGTGTGCTCTCTCCCAAATGGAGCTTTTCCCTCTTCAAGCTACCTAACTTCACTCCTTCCACCTTTGAATTCCATGCCGTCACAGTAACCCATCCTATACAATTAACCATTGTTGTTCTCTACCGTCCACCAGGCGCCTTGGGGGACTTCTTGGAGGAATTAGATAATCTCCTCTCACACATCCCTGAAACTGGCCCTCCCGCTGTACTTCTCGGAGGCTTCAACCTCCAGACAGGGAAGATATCTGAACTAACATCTCTTTTAACCACCTTTGCTTTCTCACTGTCTCCATCCCCACCAACTCATAAAGCTGGCAATCTCCTTGATCTCATATTCTCAAGGAACTGCACTATTTCTAACCTCTCTGTAAACCCACTTCACACATCCGATCACTTTTTCATTTCATTCTCTCTACCCCTTTCCAAACATAACAAACTAATCTCTTCTCATTCTGCACCTGTCCGCCGTAACTTTCGTTCCCTCTCCCCCTCTGCCTTTGCCTCATCGGCGCTCTCAGCCCTCCCTTCCTCTGACTCATTCTAACTTCTGCCTCCAAACTCTGCTGCAAAAACTCTCCTTCCTGGACTCTCTCTGTCCTCTCACATCTCGGCAGGCTCGTCAGTCCCTCCTGCTCTCTGACTAAATCATCCGAAAAAAAGGTTGATGATATTCACCCTTCTTTTTCGGACTCACCTTTACTCACCACTGGATCACCAGACCCTCCCTTTACCCACAAACTAACCTCCTTCTCCCCTCTCTCTCCAAGTGAGGTTCTTACCCTCATTACCTCTGCCCGTCCTACCACCTGTCCTCTGGACCCTATCCCCTCAAACCTCCTTCAGACTATCGCTCCTGATATTCTACCGGTTCTCACCCATTTCATCCCACCCTCTACTAAAGAAACCCACTCTCAACCAATCCTCCCGTTCCTGTCTAAAACACTTGAACGCACAGTCTTTAAACAACTCTCCTGTTATCTCCATCAGAACAACCTTCTGGATCCGCACCAGTCTGGTTTCAAGGCGGGTCACTCAACAGAAACTGCCCTCCTTGCTGTCTCTGAGGAACTGCACACGGCTAAAGCAGCCTCCCTCTCCTCTTTCATCATCCTTCTGGACCTGTCCGCTGCATTCGACACGGTGAATCATCAGGTCCTCCTTCGCACTCTCCAAGAATTTGGTGTTTCAGGCTCTGCACTTTCCCTCCTCACCTCATACCTCAAAGGCCGCACCTACAGGGTAACTTGGAGAGGGTCGGAGTCCGACCCTTGTCAATTAACTACAGGGGTCCCTCAGGGCTCTGTTCTTGGTCTCCTCCTCTTCTCTTTGTACATAAACTCGCTCGGATCTGTCATTAGCCCGCATGGTTTTTCATACCACTGCTAGGCTGACAACACCCAATAATTCTGTATTTCCCAGCTCAGAGACCCAGGTCGTCGCACGCATCTCTGCTTGTCTGGCTGACATCTCTCAGTGGATGTCTGCTCATCACCTCAAGCTCAACCTTGACAAGACTGAACTGCTTTTCCTTCCGGGAAAAGATTGTCCCACTCTTGACCTAACAATCAACATCGGCACCTCTGTTGTTTCCCCGACTCAGACTACAAGGAATATGGGTGTGACCCTAGATAACAAACCAGGGCTCGACATTAAGGGCTGCCCGATGGCCCGGGGCCATCTAGTATTTAGCTCGGGCAATGAAGCCTCACCTGCTGGTTGCCCGATCGGGCAATCTATTATGCCAGTATTATGCAGCTCGCGGATCCAGTAATGAGTGACCCGACAGTAAAACTAAACATATCTACAACTACTTTAGATAGTTTGAGAGGTAATTCAAATAGCTACGTGTGATATTCTAACCTGAAGTGTGTGTTTTGTCCGCTCACCGCTGCATGTGATCATGCAGAGCTGCGTGTCGACTCGTCAGCAGCAGCTGATCTCTCTCTCCCGTCAGATTAGACTTCACTCGATTTTATGTCCATATCGATCAGATCCAGCTAGTTCTAGCTAATGATATGACTACCTGCTTATTAAAAGACACCTAAACAATAAGTGTCGCTATGCAACTGGGTGAGGCCGCAAAGTATAGCGCAGCATTATGCATTTGTTTACATGCCCACCGGAACCCCGAGGCATTACCAACAGATCAACGCGCAATCAACCCATACAGGACATCTCTTTCTCCACATTAAGTGTTAGACATTAGAATTGACTATTCTTGTCTGTCACATACTCTTCTTGTCTGTCACATAAGTGGTGCAACTGAAGCGGTATTGCGCTAAAGGGAAATGATTTTGACCGAAGAGATTTAGATTTGCCGGCTAACGGCAACTCTGACGTCGCCATTTTGTGTGCTTCGCGGATGCGCTCGGCTCTTCTCGACTGCTGCTCGGTCAGCTTCCGGATGAGGAGGCATTCGTTCGACCAACTTACAGTAGATAACATTTCAAATATTTTTAACAGGGGCCATAATAATGTACATAATGTTTGTTTTGGCAGTTACAACTGAATGTAATGTTTTCTACTTTTTTACATCTGGGAAGGCATTTGCCTTCATCAGATGGAAAGTGTCTTGACCAACAACTTAAGTATTTCTTATAGCTATGCAGGGCATGCAAGCGAGCAAACACAAACAAGAACAAACAAACAAGTGAAATGAAGAATGAAATTGAACAATATAATATTGTGGTGGTTCATCTTATAATTCAGTCTAGAGAATGCACCAGGCAGCATCTACAGTAAGACCCGCAAAATCTATATGTTCTAGGGGGAGGCCCCCCAAACCCTTCGTGCCATTTCGTCCGCGCGCATTTTTCAGGGCAATCTCTATTGGGCTCAGGGCCATCTGTAAATTAGCTTAGATGGCCCACAGGGCCATCTCCCAAAATCCTTAATGTCATGCACTGCAAACTGTCCTTCACTGCAAACATCGCTGCTACAACCCGCTCTTGGCACTCTTTACAACATCAGGAGGATACGTCCCCTCCTGACCCAGGAAAACGACGCAAATTTTGGCCCAGGCTCTCGTCATCTCACGCCTAGACTACTGCAACTCCCTCCTGGCTGGTCTACCTGCGTGTGCCATCCGACCTCTGCAGCTCATCCAGAATGCAGCGGCTCGTCTGGTCTTCAACCTTCCTAAATTCTCCCACACCACGCCGCTCCTCCGCTCCCTTCACTGGCTTCCGGTAACTGCTAGAATCCACTTCCAGACAATGGTACTTGCGTACCATGCTGCAAATGGATCTGGCCCTTCCTACATCCAGGACATGGTTAAAGTGTACACCCCAGCACGTGCACTCCGCTCTGCATCGGCCAAACGGCTCGCTGCACCAGCACTGCGAGGGGGACCCAAGTTCCCATCAGCAAAAAAACACGTCGGTTTGCTATCCTGGCTCCAAAATGGTGGAATGAGCTCCTCAATGACATCGGGACAGCAGATAGCATACACATCTTCCGGCGCAGACTGAAAACTCATCTCTTTCGACTCCACTTCGAGCGATAGAATTACTAACAAAGAATTACTAACAAAGCACTTATATACTAACAAAGAACTGGCTTATCTAAAGCCAGTTGAGTAGCACTTGAAATGTTTTGGCTCTATGAAACCTGATGTACTTACTGTATATGATTCTGTTTTCTTCAAGTTTGTATCTCCTTGGTCGAATGGACTTTGGATAAAAGCGTCAGCTAAATGCAATGTAATGTAATGTGTATGTGGGAGAGAGACTTTGGGAAATGTGGATTTTAGCCTTTGCAGACCATTAACATGCACAATACCCTATGCAACACACTACAGGGAAGGGAAACCCCCAACAAGCATAATAGGCACCCTTTACATATCCAATAATGCATCTTTAACTAACAGTTAAAACCCTTAACTATATATAGTTGCACACAGACACACGCAAATATAACTTACCTATGAGTGGCACTGCAAGAGAGGTGGGTGGCACTATCTTTGATATCAGCAGCAAGAACACAGTGAGGGCCAGCAGCACTGAGATGCACAGCGTGTTTTTCTCCCTACAATCAGACGGCAGGTAGAACACCAGGATAGCCAGAGACGTGATCAGCACACACGGGATGATCAGATTAATGGTGTAAAACAGCGGCTTCCTCTTGATCACAAAATCATAGGTTATATCCAGGTAAGTGATGTCATTGGGATCCTCGTTTTTGCGCGCCGGGAGCGAGACAATGTCCCACTCCCCGCTTGGCGTGAAGTCGTCCCGGCTGGCGAAGTCGCTTGTTAGGCTCAGGTCCAGCTCCGTGTGGTCGTAGGTCCACGAGCGGAACTTGAGAGTGCAGTTCTGCTGGTCGAAGGGGAAGTTCTGCACCTCGATGGCGCAGGCCGACTTGTAGATGGCGGGCGGAAGCCAGAAGATGTCTCCTGTGTTGGAGACCACAGCGTTGCAATAGAAGGACACTTCGTACACACCGTCAACACTGTAAGAGGTTGTGGGAAGATGTAAGATGAGAGTGTGTGAAATCAGAGTTTAAATGCAACACTTAAATATGGACTATTTCAAGTCCGCTAACTGTCAATAAAGTAACAATGACTTTCAAAAAAATTACAGGATTTGCAATACTGGATGAGAAATATGGATGTGGTTTCTTATTAAGGCTAGATGATGATGGTATGCTATCAATAGCGCAATGTAAAAGAAGAAAAAACTCCACGAAGGCAAATCCTGGTGAAATATTGTCTTAATGCAAGCGTCTAATTAGAGACGTTATACCACTACTGCATCTATTTTCAATGGAAAAGTGCTTAATGGGCATTATCTTTAACGCTTCAAGGGTGATGTTCTTTCTCCCGGATTACGGTAGCAGTTTCAATCACATTCATGACAATGAAAATGAAACAAAAGTACAAAAATAGTTGGCTAGGCTGAGTAAGATGGAGCTTTATTAATAACCGTGGGGAAATTCAGAAGTTGCAACAGCAACAAGGTAAGGATGAAAAACAGGACAGCACAGATTCACACAGGTTAATACAATTAAAGATGAAATCAAAGATAAAAATAAAAACATGACAAACTATGAAATAAGAAATGAATGAAAATGAGCTAATATACATATTGGGTCATATGACCAAATATAAGAAATTAATTAAGAAATGAATTAAAATTAAACTATAGACATATTGGGTCATATATACATATTAGATATATTTACATGAATGTGTGGAAACAGTGTGTATTTGTGTCCAGTAATTGTGTCACATTGTTGACCCCTTGTTGTGCAGCCTGATGGCTACAGGCACAAAGGATTGTCCGAGGCGCTTGGTGCTGTGCCGAGGAGGGATGAGTCTGTGGCTGAACGTGATCAATGCATGGCTTAAAATAAGTTACGATCCCTTATTAAAGTTACAACAGTACACAAACGGGGGTAAAGTCTTTGTATGACCCTTCAATCCACCGAGCCTAAAAACACAAACTTCCGCAGACTTTGAATCAATGTGATAAATAAAATCACAAATACAAACCTATTTGGGGCAAAATAAATGTCCCTAGAAGCGTAATTGATAATGCTGATCTGTTGTATGGGGACGATATTTTTCCGGAGACCAGGAAAATCTATTTTCGCTTCATTGCAATTATAATAATCAAACAAACCCACACTCTCCCCCATGATTGTCTAAAAGCAGACGTTGATGAAGCAATTCCTAATCCCCTTCACCTCAGCAAAAAAATTAAAAACAAACTAGGCTTAGAAGAGAGAGAATGCTGAACATTTAATTACAAAATCCCTATAGAAAAACAGGCTTATTTTGGCTGCAGATTTTCTGCTTTTAACGGCCGATGGCAATTTTGGAAAACCTCTTAATGATATACTGTAAATCCACTAATACCATACTGTAATCCATTAATAAGAGGCTGCCACACACAAATGCACACAGGCTGAAAATGTTATATTTACTTTTCCATTCAACCGGTTTTAGAACAACATAATAGAACTAGATGAACAACTAAACTGGTTTCCACTTTCGTTGGATGACGTGCACATACTTACTTGTTGTAAAGCACTATATCCGGAAGCCAGATGTGTTTGGATGGTATTCTCAGTTTTTTGATGCCTTCGTACTTCTCTGGGTCCCATCTTAGCCTATAATCATTCCACTCCTGCAGAGATAGTGTTAATAAATTATGTCACTGACAGAATCACCCACATGGGCATACTGGGCACGCTAGATAAAAAATGATTGTACCTGAAACAGCCACAAGTTGGTCGTCATGATCTGTTCTCTTTCATTCTAGAAAAAAACAATGATATCATTTACATAAAACTTAAACTTTATAAAATAAATGGATGAATTATTATAGTGCTGTCTACTGGCAGTGTTTTTAGTCAACGCAGAAACATAAACCTTTTCTTCATCTGCTTTACTTTCACATTGGTCTTGCTCAGTGTTGGGACTAACGCGTTACTGTAACGCAACTACTTTTTGCGGTAACTAACAGCGTTACTATTTACCTATTCCCATTAAGTAACGCCGTTATAGTTACTGTGATTTAAATCGGTGCGTTACTGCGTTAAATCCTGTGATGGAACTCAACCGAATCTCCCTGCAGATGTAACTTAAAGGCAAATACAGCGATGTCCTCTCACAGCAGCATGGAAAAGTGAAAGTGACCAGAGAGGAGTGATGATTGGTTAACGCGGGGTAACATTTCAGGGTAAGCCAATCAGAGACAGAGTTAGGCGGGTCTTGCCTTATGGGGAAAATACACACAAGAACACTTGCTAATGCTAACACACACACACACACACACACACGGCAACGCTCACCACTAGCACACACACACACAATGGCAGATGCAAGTATCAGCGAGAGCAGCAGCGCATTTGCAACTTGGAAATATAACCACTATTTTCAATTTGTGGGGATAAAGGACGCAAAAAATCTTACGGTAAAATGTAAACTGTGCAGGACAGAAAGCATTGTCCACATCGAAAAACAGCAATGCCAATCTCCTGAAGCACCTAAGTAATGTACATGGGGCTATAAAACTAGTCGCCAAAGACCCCACCGTCTCAACCACCGGCAGTGACCCAGATGGAGCAACACCATCTAAACAGACAAAAAACGATTTTTTTAAATCGCCACATGTCACCCAGAGTCAACTAAACAGATTGATTGCCAGGTATGTTGTTGAGGACATGCTGCCCATTGCAACGGTCGAGTCTGTTGCCTTCAGAGAACTAGTCGGCAAAAAACAACACAAAAACTTATATTTTTATTGTTATTATTTTTAAAGTAAAGTAACTTGTTACTAGTTACTTTTATAATTTAGTAACTAATAAATAGGGCCGGGACTTTAACGCGTTAATTAAGATTAATTAATTACACAAAAATTAACGCATTTTAATCGCACTTATGTTTGTACCGCGGAACGTTTCTCACTGGATGAGTTTCAGGGGTACCGATTATACTGGAGCACCAACTAACGTTCATGACTTCAGACAACAACAAACCACAGTGAACAATAGTCAAACATGAACGAAGAAGCTGATGAGACCGCTTTGGTTGGCCCCGTGGATGGGACATTTTGTTTTAAAAAACGGACGGATGGAAGCGTCGATAAGAGCAAGGTTGTTTGCAAATTATGCAAAAAGGAATTTGCATATCACCGCAGCACATCAAGCCTCAAGTATCACCTCAATGCAGAACCTATAGCAGCTAGCGTGGAAGCTAGCCTGGACGTTAGCCCGACTCGGAGTACAAGGACCCACACCCATTTCGCATTGATCAAACAGTGGCCTATGCAACAGAGAGATTTTATTTTTCATCAGGATATTGGAAGAATAGGAGGGATTGAGGTCAATCACTGGCACTTTTTTATTTTATTTTAAATGGTAAAGTACACTTTATGTTGAACTATTTATTATGTTATTGGTGCAACTGGCACTTTATGTTGAACTGTTTATTGTTTTGGCCAAGGTTATTGAGAGAGTTGGACTGAAATGTATTAGATTTTTTAAATCAACTGTTGGTAAATCAACAAAGTCTGTTATGGCCTCTGAAGCAACAGAGAGATGTTTTTTAATAGTCAGGGTTTCCAATGTTCTGAATGTACTTGAAAGTATTGTGTTTTACTTAAAAAACAAAGTGTTATAGTTTACAGAAGGTCTACCTACCTATAGGCTACCTGAGTCTCTGAAATGTACTATATTCCTAAATATGCTATTGCTACACTTTATGGCAAAAATTGCACTTTTCTGTTGGTCTTGGTTAAGTACCACCTTGAAAAAAATAAACAATGTTTTGTTGCATAAGCTTATGTCATTATTCAATGGTATGCTAAAATCCATGTGAAAAAAATTGCTTCTCACTGTTCTCAGGTCAAATATTTATATGTGATTAAAAATGCGATTAATTGCGATTAATTAATTACAAAGCCTTTAATTAATTAGATTAATTTTTTTAATCGAGTCCCGGCCCTACTAATAAAGTAACTAGTTACTTTTTTGAGAGCAGTAACTATAACTATTACTAGTTACTTTTTAAAAGTGACTTGCCCAACACTGGTCTTGCTACATAATCTGCACTATTTTATTCTAATCATTCTACTGTTTGTTTTGGCACTATTTTTATTTTTGATTTGTTTTATGGTTTTATGTCCTATATAACTATGTTGCAATGTTGGAGGAGCTTTTCTAGCCATTTCTACACTCTAGCTACTGAGCATATGACAATAAAGCCTTTGAATCTTGAATCTTGGGGACAAATAGCATACACAAATGTCACAAAGGTAGATTCAATACAGAACTGAAATGTATCTTATTCTGCAAGAGTTTCAAATTGCACACCCAGTGAAAAAATATGTGTGGTCAAATGAGAATATAACAAATTGTACATTTTAATCTAAAAAAACAGATATCTACATCTGAATGCAGAATCTGTTGACAACGGGCTTTGTGGTCACGTATGATCGTGGAGAGCAAAAAAGGCTGAACTCATTTGCCAAAGTACAATCTTGAACACTATCAACTGAGGTCTATTTAGCTTTTAATTACACTTTTTCTAAACTGTTTTTCTGCATTGAAAAATAGAAGAATCCGGTCATAGACATTGTCTGCCCAGCAACAACTCCAGTCTCATGACTCAAATTGTTAATTGAACTGTAAACAATGCCTGGAGCAGGGAGAGAATGTGGGGCATCTGGAGGTCAGCTAGCTTCACCAGACTGCTAAAATATAACCTGTTATCCCCAAAGTATAAAGCATTGTCAGACCAACAGCTGATTAGTTCCAAGATTGTCTAAAATGTAGTACTGACATTTATTTTGGGTTAACCCTAACCCTAACCCTTCCCCCCAACCCTAACCCTAACCCTAACCATTGTGATTGTGAATTCCCCATTGTGATTGATGTGCTGTTTACACAAGAACGACACGGGTTGTATCTGCTACTTTTCTCTCGCGTATAGCCCGTTCGTTCACACGAGGCCGTAACGGAACCGCGGAAACTGGTCCCAAGGTGGATAGATCTGCAAATGGAACGCTCTGGGGGGCCAAGCGGCTCAGTGTGTACGTCTATACGATCATTTCCTGATAACGATGAAGCCATAGCCCCACCTCTCCCCACCTCTGCTGCTAACTGCTGTAGCATGGTCAGTAGATACTGTCAGTAGATGGTGACACCAAGTGTAAAATATTACTTCATGTTACAAGTTTGTTATGAGCTGTGATGCACAAGAACAGCTGTAAGATTTATATCATAAACATCACATTTAGGATGTTGGTTATCAAATAGCAGTTTGTTAGAATTTAAGTACATTTAAGTGCTCTACTTAAGTACAATTGTGATAAAACAGACATAAAACATAAACAGAAGGGCAACCATGGCAACCACACTCGAGGGTCTTCTTCACTGCTTTTGGTGTATTTTGTGGCGGAAGTACAGCGCCACTTACAGACCCGGCATATGTACTACAGAGTTTCCAGCGGGTCGAGCGGTCTCGTGTGAACGGACACGTTAATTGAGCCGAATGCGTGTGAACGGAATACTTTTTTGATATCGAATTCGGTTTGTTTGCGTTTGCGTTCCCGTATAAATGGGGTCGTGATGTAAACGAAAGGTCACAGTGTAAACAACACAGGTGTAAATAATCAAATTAATGATGGCTCAATTCCATTTAGCTGCTTTGATGCGTTCTTCTCACTGTCTCTCTGACTGGGGCACTTGAATAGAGCTGAGCCACTGTCAGTCTTATGATTAACGCCTTTGCTTTTTACTATAAACTGTAAAAATGTCTACTATAAGAAGAGCCTTTTGTAGATTCAAGTAGAGTGCCATACACATTTTTTTAAAACTTGTACAATGAAGTTAATGAAGTTAATTAACCTCGTAAAAAACGTGATAAGGGTGTCGCGCCCCAATGGAGATGTCAATCAAACACAGCTGCTACCCATCCACAGCGCACTAATCAGGGCACTTAAGTGAAATCACCTGTGTGGGGGCCTAATGGGCCTGCAGGGGCTTTACGATGTAGCATGCACAGTATGACTGATGGCAAAAGTACCCCTAATATTATCCTAAAAGACTTAATGTTGAAACCAAGTGTAAAATATTACTTCATGTTACAAGTTTGTTATGAGCTGTGTGCACAAGAACAGCTGTAAGCTTTATATCATAAACATCACATTTAGGATGTCGGTTATCAAATAGCAGTTTGTTAGAATTTAAGTACATTTAAGTGCTCTACTTAAGTACAATTGTGAGACACTTGAACTCTACTACATATTCTCAATTTTTCTTCTACGTTCAACTTCTACCCCACTACATCTCAGAGGTCAATATTGTACTTCCACTACATTTTTCTGCAGTAACTTATTACAAAAATATATGATCAACAAATAATCATGTATTATTATTAAAGTACAATTCACACAGTACATGGCAGTAAACCTCTTTTAATAGCTGCACCTTTAAAGTAATGAACACAACAATGCGTCACTACTCAATTAAGTAATAACATATATTATTCTGAAATAAGAGATTGTGTGAGTCATTTTGATACAATAAATACAATTTGAAACCTATACTATCTTACTTTACTGAAATTAGATTTTTAGTGCGAGATCTCTACTTGTAAAATAGTTGTTCCACACTGTAGTGTTGCTTCTTTAACATAAGTTCAGATCTGAATACTCTGTCCACCTCTGTCAAACAGGTAGAAATAAGGAGCATTTTTGTGAGAGACTCAGGGCTTTTGTCAATATCTGAATAAAATCAAATATACTTACGATACTGATGAGCTGCGCCAGAGACACCTGTATGGAGATGGTGACCTGCTGCGTCTTATTGATGGCCGGTCTGATCAGTTTGTTGTAGCGCTCTGGACTCAACAGGTAGTTCACCAGCCGCTCCTCTGCATTCTCCGCCCTGCTGCCTACAAGCCACAATGCAGAGGGTTGGAAAACATTCAATTTTGAAAGGGCTTTGAATCCCAAAAATAAAAATGTTAAGTTGTATTTTAAATTTTTCAATTTATTTTCAATTTTCACTTTGAGGAACTCCTGAACCCGACAACTCCGCCCTCTATGTTAGAGGCAGAGTTTGAGTATGACGGGGGATCGACACCAATCTCCCGGGGGGAGGTCACCGAGGTCGCCAAACAACTCCTCAGTGGCAAAGCCCCGGGGGTGGATGAGATCCGCCCAGAAATGCTGAAGGCTCTGGGTGTTGAGGGACTGTCATGGTTGACACGTCTCATCAACGTTGCGTTGAAGTCGGAAACAGTACCGAAGGAGTGGCAGACCGGGGTGGTGGTTCCCCTTTTTAAAAAGGGGGATCAGAGGGTGTGTGCCAATTAGGCTTGGGCGGTATGACGGTATTACGGTATACCAGGGTATTTCGAAATACCGTCGGTATGATTTTCAATACCGTGACGTCACAGACTGTGCGCCAAATCACAGATGCGTTTCATTCTATTACACTGACACGGAGTTTTGACGGGGACGACATTGGTTGTAATGCACAGCATGCGCCAGCAGAGGGCAGGGGAGGGCAGTCCGTCTTTCCCGCTCTCAGAGCTCAGCACAGAGCTGAGCTGAGCAAGATGGCGGCAGCATTTGCCGGCCCCGAACTCGGACAACTAGTAAAAAAGAAAAACGCCTCTGCGCCTGTTTGGGACTATTTTGGGTTTACTCGTCGCCAGTGACTTCATCCAGCACAACGAGAGACAGAGGCACTTCTTTGGGAATGTTTAAAATGGGGTGAGTGAGTGTTGACATTTTTTAATCCTATGCAACTGGTTGATGGTTTTGTAGTCGAGGTCGGACGGTTTTAAAAACGAAAGCATTTACGTGCTAAACATTCACGCGAGTAATCCAATGAATCAAATGGAAATAAGGTTTTTAACACATGCACGGAATAATATTGCCAAACTAGTTAGTGAATGTAGCAAACTTTATTCAATAAGTCAAGTATTTACTCCCGGAAAATGTTTATGTATGATGATATATTGTTAACTTAGCTCACTATGGAAACAACGTCGTACATCTACAAACGCGTCCTGTATCCGATCTCAAAATGTGCCATTTGCACAATGTGTCATATATGCAGCCCTTGTTTTGCACTTGCGTGCACGTCGCTTCACTTTGCGAGCGTCTACCGGCTCGGGCTGCATTTTACACCGAACATATAATATACCATTCGAAACATCTATTTTCCGCCGAACGCCACCTCACTCAAGTCGACCCAAGTCATACCGTCAGTGGCGGCTGGTGGAAAATATTTTTGGTGGGGCTGTTGATATAGTGAGTAAAAAAAAAATATTTGGCAGAAATTACCCCTTAAATTGGGACTGATACCGTCATATACCGTATACCACGGTATGATGTCAGCAAGGTATGACGGTATGAAAAAAATGATACCGCCCATGCCTAGTGCCAATTACAGAGGCATCACACTACTCAGCCTCCCCGGGAAAGTTTACATTAAGGTACTCGAAAGGAGGTTCAGGCCGATTGTCGAACCTCAGATTGAGGAGGAACAATGTGGATTCCGTCCTGGTCGTGGAACGACGGATCAGCTTTTTACTCTCGCAAGGATCCTGGAGGGGGGCTGGGAGTACGCTTATCCGGTCTACATGTGTTTTGTAGACTTGGAGAAGGCGTATGACCGAGTTCCCAGGGAGTTACTGTGGGAGGTGCTGCGGGAGTATGGGGTGAGGGGGTCTCTACTCAGGGCCATCCAATCTCTGTACTCCCAAAGCGAGAGCTGTGTCCGGGTCCTCGGCAGTAAGTCGGACCCATTTCCGGTGAGGGTTGGCCTCCGCCAGGGCTGCGTTTTGTCACCAATCCTGTTTGTAATATACATGGATCGGATTTCGAGGCGTAGTCGTGGGGGAGGGGGTCTGCAGTTCGGTGGACTAAGGATTGCACCACTGCTTTTTGCAGATGATGTGGTTCTGATGGCTTCATCGGTCTAGGACCTTCAGCACTCACTGGATTGGTTCGCAACCGAGTGTGAAGCGGCTGGGATGAGGATCAGCACCTCCAAATCTGAGGCCATGGTTCTCAGCAGGAAACCGATGGACTGTCCACTCCAAGTAGGGAATGAGTCCTTACCCCAAGTGAAGTTCAAGTATCTCGGGGATCTTGTTCTCGAGTGAGG
Source organism: Notothenia rossii (assembly GCF_949606895.1). Taxonomy (NCBI): domain Eukaryota; kingdom Metazoa; phylum Chordata; class Actinopteri; order Perciformes; family Nototheniidae; genus Notothenia; species Notothenia rossii. The sequence goes on along the minus strand of NC_136912.1, from coordinate 33,318,225 downwards.
GAACAATGGAGCGTGAGATGGGTCGGAGAATCGGAGCAGCGGGAGCGGTACTGCAGTCGCTTTACCGCACCGTTGTGACGAAAAGGGAGCTGAGCCAGAAGGCAAAGCTCTCTGTCTACCGGGCCGTTTTCGTTCCTACCCTCACCTATGGTCATGAAGGATGGGTCATGACCGAAAGAACGAGATCGCGGATACAAGCGGCCAAGATGGGTTTTCTCCGCAGGGTGGCTGGTGTCTCCCTTAGGGATAAGGTGAGAAGTTCAGTCATCCGGGAGGAACTCGGAGTTGAACCGCTCCTCCTTCGCGTCGAAAGGAGCCAGTTGAGGTGGTTCGGGCACCTAGTTAGGATGCCACCTGGGCGCCTCCCTAGGGAGGTGTTCCAGGCACGTCCAGCTGGGAAGAGACTAGGGGTTAGACCAAGGACCAGGTGGAGGGATTATATCTCTTCGCTGGTCTGGGAGCGCCTTGGGATCCCCCAGTCAGAGCTGGTTGATGTGGCCAGGGAAAAGAAAGTTTGGGGCTCTCTGCTGGAACTGCTACCTCCGCGACCCGACCACGGATAAGCGGGAGAAGATGGATGGATGGATGGATTTTCAATTTAAATGTATTTATTTTAAAAGGTAAATACATATCATACATTTAAAAATACAAAAAATACATGTTAATAAAGATGTTGTTGTCTTTTTATGTCCCTGGCAATGACTTCAAATGCAACAATTATGTGTGCGTGTTAGCGTTGCTGTTCCAAGCGTGACATCACAGTTTGTTTTCAGTTCAGAGTCACAATGATGAACAATAAACAAGTTGGCTGTAAATGAAGTAAATGTTTCCAAAGGGGCATTAAGGTGGAATCCCGTGTTCTCTTGATAATGCCAGTGTGTATGTGTTGGTGCTTCTTGCGGTCTCACGCTTCACTGCAGGGTTTTAGAGCAAAAGAACAAACAAAAAAACCCAGTCATGCATCCTCCCCCTGTGAGAGGACCCCTGAAGCTTTGTGTTTCCTCAGCCCTAAATTATTGGTTATGTAAAAAGTGATCGTATGAATAAGTCAGAAGCAAAATGCTCTCCTGGTTTCCCTCAGCCATTGTGTCTACATTGTCAATCAAACTGACAACAGCGGAAAGCGCGTTAAATATTTGGAATGCTTCAGCCCCTCTGTGCCACATGAAGTTTCTGCTGTGGTAATATCACATGCAGCGAAGGCTGAGTGAGCTTCGATGTTCTTTTTCCAGAACAGCACCCTGCTGTACCAAGTTTTCATGTCACATTCAACGGCAAAAGCTTCAGCTATTTTGAAAGCAAGAGAGGCAAGGGAATCTGGAACTTAATGGAACTTCAGTCTAAAGTTTATTTCGACTTAATAATTAATTGGTTGATAAATTATTGTTGAATTCACGTCTAAGAACCTGAGTCTTTAACACAAGAGGAAGATGTAAGTTAAACTGAAGGTTAACATAGTAGTAAGAGGCCTTAATCATATTTATATTCCATTTGAAGTGACTTTAAGTTAGCTACAATGCTTGTATTTAACGTATAACCATGTTTGGGAAAGTTTAAGATTATACCTTGCAAATTATTCAGTTATGATGTAGTATATACTGCAAAAATGTGTAACCTATTGGGAAAGAACACAAGGGGTAAGGTAATAATAAAGGGAAATTCAGCACACTTTGATGTACATTTCCCATCAGTTCGGATGCTAAAGAATGTCTCTATGCGTTCTATGTTGACCAAGAAAGCATTGCTTGTATTGCAATGTATACAAAAGCAAAAATGGTACCCCAAAGTATGAGTGCAGAGGATGTTATGGACCAGGATGCACATTACAGTGTTATGTCTAATACAAACATTCGATCGTATTTATTCATGTATATGATTGAAGTAATGCAGCAAAGAGAAGCCAAGGATGTTGCTGCAATACATTTGCAAGAAGATAAGCCCAAATGGGGATGCTTCACCATCAGATGCTTATGCCCAATTGACCTTGGTACATAATGGGAATGACAACTGATAATAGCATGTTCTGTCAAATATTTAGGCGTGTTATGGTAGTAGCAGCTAATGTAGCATCAAGCTGCCATTTTTCAGTAGAAATGAGGAGGCTACAAACGTCTTTTAAGCTCACTTTTCTCCAAACCCCCGGATTTTAAACAAGCAGTCTTCAGACCCAGCAAATGGCTCAAGTGACATCTTGAAGAAATTTGCAATTTTTCACAAAGCTCCCTCTAGGGCCAAAAGGGCTCTTTATAACTTCCAAAACAGACTATGATGTATACAATTGATGAAGTTGTATATTTTTTTATAACTGGTTTGTTTTACGACAGATTCAGTAAAAGCACAGATGCTGAGGAATAGTGCCGAACATTATTGCATATAACAAGAGCTGGTCAAATCACCAGTCCTTCGGGGAAATACAAACACTCACAACAACATGGTGAAAGATACAGTGAAGTGCTATGCGCCTTCTTTGTGTATTACATCATTTCAATAATTCAAAGCTTGATTCTAGTGTATCTTTGCCTTGATGGATGTAACAGAATAATGCTTGGCTGTGTTTCCTGTCATATCGGATCTTTGTCAGAGTCCATTAGTTGTCTGTTGCGCAGATATGAATGTCGATGGCTCAGATTTTTTTTTTTTGTCTCATTAATTATTTTCCTATTGAGCTAAAGCGAAAGAGAAACCCACCAGCTAATGCAATTTCATGGAAAAAACCCTGAAAGAAGGTCAGGTTGAAAAAAAAGAAGCTCTCCTTTTAGGACACTGGTGAAGACAGCCAAGTGTTCTGCATAAAAGACTGTGCTCTCTTGGCGGTAGGTATAAAATAGCCTCCTGTAAATTATTCAAGGGCCCATCTGCTTTTACTTACAAGTATCTTCAAAGTATGAACCACAAACAGTTTTTTAGGACCCTGTCTGTGAGGAAAAGTTAAGAGTTTGAATATAGAAACTCAACTTTGTCATCAGAGACATACCAAAAGAGATTCACAGGGGTCCGCTGAGTGTCTTAAAGTAGCGCTATTATGCTAATTGAACAACAAGTGACATCTTATGTAATTTCCAGGTTTCATAATTGTATTTCTACTGTGATATGTTAACATGCTTGGATGTTCAAAAAGTGCTTTATTTTTAATTCATATTGTTTATCTGATTGGTTAGCTGGCAGGCTCTGTTGTGATTGGTCAACCGCTGAGAGATTTCCCGCCCATTAGCCTATCACATACAATGTATGAAGCCAATAGAAGCTTGAGTGTTACATAGTGATGTCACTATATAACGCAAATGTAAAAAAGGACTATTATCAAGGTGTTTCAGGCAGGGGGAGTGTGTAGGAGAGGAAAGGGTAAATCCCAAAAAGCACAATAGGGCCTCTTTAAGTCATGAGGGCTCACACTTATCACCAGGCTCTATACCCACAATGTAAACGAGATGTCACAGAATACAAATATGTCGCAACATTTGTATCAGCAACTGGTAGCCTACCAATCACATCAGGAACTGTTTTTGCTCTTATGCTATTTAAAGACACACATAGCGAAGCCTAGCTATTATTAATGAAACTCAGGTCATGTCCTTGATGTTCTCTCTGGAAAAGGGGGATGTGGGCAGCTGGAGGAGCTGTTATTCTACAAATAAACTACACCTGATGGGGTATTTGGTAGTGATGTTGATATCCTGTTCCACTCAATTGTATTTCAAATGTGGCTGGTTAAAAAATCAAGTATATTAAATAGAATTTCAGTAAAATAATGTGTATGATATTTCTGGTATGTGGAGAAGAGGTTGAATTATGTATTGTGTGTAATGCATTGCATCATCACAAAATAAAAAACAGCAGTTTGATCAGTCTGTCCTCTCAAAGACTTCTCACAGTTGGATTCACAGTAATGAACCTTTCATAGCAAACAAGCCTTCTGGATATATTCTCATTTCATTAAGAGCCCATTTCAAATTAGTGACACCTTTAATGTGAACTGTGCATCGTTATCTACAACAAATTCGTATTATTGGGTAAGTTATCAGCTCACTGAAACCTAATAAAGTCAACTTCCTGTGTGTGTGTGTGTGTGTGTGTGTGTGTGTGTGTGTGCGTGTGTGCGTGCGTGTGTGTGTGCGTGCGTGTGCGCGCGCGCGAGCGAGCGAGAGGGGGGGGGGGTACTGAAGTGTGTCTTCATCTTTTTGCATAATTGCAAAATTGTCTGTGCATCAGCACCATGGATATTGTTTAATGATGGACAGAACATTTACATTTGTTAAACGCATTTGTACAATAGCTGACTATATCAATAATACTAATTTGGAAAATCACAACGCGTTTTTGTGGTGAAAATATAATAAATAAGAAAAAAAATTAAAACACTCGTTTTAATACGTCACCACACAGCCATACTTTGACAGGGGAACTTACTTGTGAGAGAGAGGATGAAGAGCAGGAGGACAGCGCTGGAAGTCATCTCCTTTCCTGGAAGACCTTGCTACTTTCTTATATTGTCTTCCAAAAAAACTGCATCGACAGTGAACAGCTGAAATATACAGTGTTAATACTCCGTCCCGATATCGTAAGCCTTTTTACAACTCACTTCTTTCCACGCGGAGTGATCTCCTTTTACCGGAATACTCAGCAGCGCCAAACCATAAAAAAGAAACTTCTCTAATATGATAAAGAGGTTATTTGAAGACAATGTTTATCTGCCAGAGACAACATGTTGGTCTTTTATTTTATAGATGACTACTATAGAAGCTGTGCTGTCCATTGTGCGAAGCCACGGGGAAATTTAACCGATCCGAATACAGCTGTCCGACTGAGTGCCGCTCTTGTCGTCCATACAAATAAAATCCGTATTTAACTTCTTCTTCTCTGCTTGTAGGCAGCCACGCTCACCTGCGCTATTCCTTCGTCTCTGTTAAAAAGCAGACAAGTTTAAAATAAATTCGGCACAGTGGCAGAAAGAGCAGCGTGAACGGGAAGGATACTCATTGTACATGTGTTTCCCACGAAACTCCGTGTGGCCCCGAGGTGAAGCCAGGAGGAGGAGGAGGAGGAGGAGGGTGTGAGCGCGCGTGTGTGTGTGTGTGTGTGTGTGTGTGTGTGTGTGTGTGTGTGTGTGTGTGTGTGTGTGTGTGTGTGTGTTCCTCATTGAGCTCCGTCACGGCTTCAACTGATGTAGACAGAGCTGCCAGTCGGTTAGCTGAGCCAGTGGTGCTGTGGTAGTCGACTTATCATGGCACTAAGCGAACACAAACTTCGACCAGAAAAGGAGGGAAACGCGCACGAGACCACAGTACAGTGACCGTAACCGGACATGTGTTCGCCTATGATAGCATCTGTCAGTACTTGCATATTCATGCGAGCTAAAGGAGCATAAGGCTACGACATTCTGTGCTAATAGGGACACATTTACTCCAGGAATATTCGTTATAGTATAAACAGAAAGCCATGCCGTGCCAGCTGTCACCAGAAGTTGTCATAATGTGAGAGGGGAGGGCTCTAGGGGGGAGTAATGGAATAATACATTAAACAAAAATACAACATCTAATAAAATATGATATTGCAGGATTTTAGAAAAGTAAAATACAGTAAAATATTTTACATCTTCAAAGTAATGTGTTGAAACCTACTTAAAGTACACCATCTATGTATATACATTTTCGTTATTGTATATGATTGACAGACGCTATATATTTTTTCTTCAGCCAAGGACCCATGCAGAATAGAGAAAAAATACTGCTACCCCCTCATGAATGCAATCATTTGACTTAGCTTATTTTTATTTATTTTTTAAAGCAAGAAATAACCTTTTATTTATAAAAATATATATTGTGAAAATAATGACTGAATCATGAGTGCCAAGACCTCTGAGGGCCCACACACCCCATTCTGTTTCTCATATTTACATTGTATATACTGTATAAGCATTATCTATTTATATATATATTAATTTAATTGGATTTACATTATCACATAAAACTGTAAGGGAACTTTTTTATAGACCCCAGCAAGTTAATCTAATTGGGATCCTAAAAAATCTGTATTGATCCCCAATAACAGCATGCCCAGCTAAAGTGAAACCAAGCAAGACAATCCACATGCTGCACATTTTGGATTGCATCTGTAACAGCAACAATCTTTATCTTTTAACATTACCTTAAACTTGTTTTTTTATTAATTCAAAATATTATTTCCACATGACACTTGTGTAAGTTGCATACTGGATGACAATCGCTCCGAAACGAGTTGTGATTCAGCAGAATCCTCTCCAGCTGTAAATGAGGTGAACACAGAAAATGTTCCCTCTTCAGCAGGTGAATGTAAAAATAGCTCTGACCCTGCATCATTCTGCATCGCGACAGCAACAAGAACACATTTTTGACCAGAGGGCGACTTTCAAATCAGGGCGTAGTGGGAATTGCTGTCACCACGATGTCTTTATTCATCCACCATCTGCAGCCTTTCTGTAATTCAACTCAGAAAATAATAACTTCCAGTGATGTAGTTAGTTGTATTCCTATCAAACTGTTTATATTGCTATGTATTGATTGTGTTATGTTATCTTGCTGTTAAACACATTGAGCTGCATCTTTTCATAAAGTGCTATCCAAATAATGTTATTATAATAATTACATAATCTCAGGGCTGCTATACAGAAACCCAGTGTGTGGGCCTCGCCTTTATATTCATACCAGGAGTTAGGCGCACATGGCTATAATTTGCCATTACACTAAAAGGAGAGTCATGTCGCAGGCCACTCAGCTGTAGGATTCACGAAAAAGAGAGAAAGGCTCGGTTGTGAAAGCAATAAAGAGGAGAAGACAGGGAGTCTGCACCTTTTTGAGATATTCCTGCTAGTTTCTCATGAATAACCCAATGCAGATTTACTGGCTGACAGGGGCCATAATAGATTCCAGGGGAATTGAGAGGGTCTTTAATTTGTTTTGTCACAAGTCACAAGCAAGATACAAATAAAAAATCAACAATCTTGTGTCAAAATACAAAATAAATACACGTTTTTGTAATTGAATCTAAATCAGACACACACACACACATTCTCCTAATGCACTCATAAAGCCTCCTAAAACAGAAATAATGATGTCACAACAAAGACTGATGAGAGATGTACTCCTGTGTCAGTGTTCATGGCTCTAGCATGTGCACAAATCCCTCACAGTCCACGCCATATAGCTAACACATTACCCTTTTACACGGTCCAGTGGACATTTCAATCCGCCATAATGGAAGTGTGTGTCTGCTTCGGTCAAGTCAACTGGCATGAGCACGCCACAGCTTACGGCAATTCCCCAACACCCTCCCTCTGTAACTCTGCTGTTCTACCACCCCCTCTCTCTGTAACGGGCTGCTCAACGACAGGAACCAAGATGATTCCTGACCCATTTATATATTTATAGTTAGGACATACTCTGTTTGGGGCTGACAATAATATCAACTTGTTACACAGAGGAGGAGTTACTGTGTCCGAGCTCCGTACTTGTTGGTTTTTTAATCTTTATTTATCCCGATAAGGTCTGCTGAGTGTGCGTGTGTTGGTAAGATTGCTGAGCTTGCAACATACAACCTGCCTTTTCCTGTTCATAAACACACTCACACACACTCACACCTGGGTGAGCGCCTAATGTTAGAGCGGTTAACGGCTCCGGTGGCGGATTTTATAAGGATCTTTAATGCAGATATAAACAGTAAAAAAAGAACATAAACTCAACCAAGCTACTTTGACTAAATGCAGTGTCAGGTTGTCTTTAAAAGAGAGCCTTCCCGGGCAACTCAGTATCACACTAAAATGTTGGGGCAGAGACAAAATAATGATTGACATTAAAGCAGCAATCATATCTTGATTTTACTTCGTATGGGTAAAGTTACAAACACTTTTTTTACATTTCCCTGTAATGCACTTCTTACCATCGTCAAACACCATTAACTGTATTTAAGAAGTGGATGTAGCCATCGTTTTGTATGTTTGTCTCGAGTTTGGCTTCATCAGCATCTTGTTTTTTGGCACCAGAAGAAACCAATTGTTTAGGTTGGAGCTGAGAAAGAGCGAGGCCCAGCGGGACATGTGCTATTAGCACAAGGATTGCTTGAATGCCAGCAAACCCCAGCTTGCTAGCTTGGTTAGCGTAACTCAAATAAACTGAGATCTTAATTGGGTTGCTAATTGTGGCTTGCAAAAAACAGGCTTTGTGGTAGCGACCTGTCACTCAAAAATTGCCATGGCCGCAATTTAATATAATTTGAACGATCATAATAAAATGGCCCTTTTAATACAAGTTTCACTTCAACTTTTTTTGTAGGAACATTCTAAATTTGACATTTTAACCTTGGCCCCCAATCCTAAGGCAAACTCTATGACATCACAATTGCAACATGTATACACTTAGTTTTATTAAATGATTTGGATAAACTGATACCGGGTCTTATGCCAGGTATTCATCAGCCCTCACTGCCCCAATCTCACCATGCTCAAATCACAAATCAAAACTCACCTTTTCAGAACTGCTTTTAATCTGTAATTAAGGGTTAGGGGTATTGTGTTTTATATATTTAAAATGTGTTGTTTTTATGAATTTTGACTCTGTAAAGTGTCTTTCCGTTTTATAGAAAAGTGCTCTATAAATAAAATGTATTATTATTATTATTATTTTTATTATTAAAAGGATTCTGGAGTCCCGCTTGTGCTAGCATTGAGACTGGACCTCAGTTTTATTACATTCTATATTGCTTTATTATATTCATTTTTTTTTTTCAATAAGCATATATATGTTATCCATATAGAGGGCACATTTTAATCCCACACGTAATATGGGGTATATAGCATCATCCAGGGTTATTTTCTCTGCACGAACAGTAAGCTGACCATTTTAGTGGAGTGCTTCTTAAAATAAAAAAACCTCAAATAAGACGTGGCAAACAGGAAGAAGGCAGGGAACCACCAAGAATGTGCGTCGAAGCAATGAGCCAGTATAAGTCACATGGGGAAATGTTTTGAGTGCACTATGTTTTCTATAACCACACCAAGATCATGAAAAAAAAGAAGTCACTGTGGGTTTAAAATGTAAAGGTCGTATGCAGGGCAAACTCTTCCACAGAGGAGACTCACTCCATCTACTTGAGAGTGAATTGGAGCGAGAGGTGTACGAGATATGAACACCTCGGCCTGGAGGCTGGAGGCTGGGGGAGAGGAGTGGATTTGAGTGTCGTCGGAATAGTAATGGTAGGTGAGGGATGTTGTGATAGGGTCAAATAAACTGGAGTGAGAAGTAGATAGGAGTCCAGGAAGGCGCCTGCGGAAATTCCCTGCTCCCCACCACATCTCTGATAAGTGGACAGATCAAACACACAACATGAGACCCGGGGGCATCAACTCACTGTAAGGGACAGGGGTTACCTTATGTTGTGAGTTCACATCAAACCTACCAATCTAAGTTTATGGTAAAAAAAAAAAACATCTCAAATTGAGCATGATTGTGGATATACCCTACTACCCTACTATTGGGAACGTTAATTCTACTAACCTTGATTGCTGTTGAACAACATTATGTATCTCAACCGCCGTCTGTGTCAGTAATACTTATTTAGTGAAACTCTGGCTGTTTGACAACAATGTTTTGCACTGTACTGTGCTGTGCTTATGTTGTTTGTTTTGTTGTGTTGTTTTATGTTCATTGTCTGAAATCAATCAAATCTAAGTTGAAAAGGAAGATGTATTCCTTTCACTAGTCTGAAAGAAGAAATCTTATTGAAGCCAAATCTAAAGCAGGTACTGCAGGACACTATCAATATTAACGACGTAGATAAGCAGGCGAAGCACATTATGTATACAGGAGGGTAACAGGTGTAATATGTTATCCAGGCCCTGGAGCGTATACTCTGCATTTAATCCTCCTTCTGTGCTCTCACATCATCTCTTTCACTCTTTGTGTGAGTCCATGTGCAGCAAAACATGTGTAACTTTATGTAACCATTTATACAAATGTTGTTATTGCAAAGTGTTTTATAGTTTCATGGCTGGCAAATAATTAGCTTTTAATATCATATGAATGTGCACATATTCTACATAAGCAATGATTTAGTTCATAGTATTTTTATAGGATATTTGAATTTACTACCAAGGTTTCCAGTTCATTTAACATATTAAAACTAATGACATGTATTTCTGTGTTGCTGTTTTCTGTATGACATGTGTGACAAATTAACAGAAATACTTTCCAAAATTAAATCTATGGCCTCAAAAAACGTAATTAAAGGTTGAATCAAGTATGTATCTTGATGAAAAAGAAATGTACTTACTCAACATCTCTTAGCTCACTGATATTATCAAATAACTGATTTTTAGACTGATCTTGCAGTAAGTAAGTTCACCTCAGGTACAGGGGAGGGGGCGTATTTGAAAGGCTTGAAACTAACTTAAAGTAAATCTATTTTCTTTATTGGCACGATATGACAGTGTAGATGATTACATGCATTGATGTTTTGGACGGGTTTCACTCAGATTAAGCGGATTAGCTGACTCGATGTATGCAACACCTACTGCTTTACTGATGCATGGCAGCAGCCTGGATCTGGTTCAAAACGTCACTTAAAGATTGATTTCATAAAGTCATCTGATCAAATAAAGACTCAGTTTAACAGAGTTGTGTATGTGATGTCTAGTGCAATTTTGATTTAAATACACTTGACATGTTACATGTAGGATTTTACCAGTGGTGTAAAGTAACTAAGTACATTTTACTTTTTTTAGAATTTGTATATTATGCTACTTTTAACTTTTACTCCACTAGAGTTTGTTGGCAAATGTTCTTCTTTTTACCCCACTACGTTAACTTGACCTATTTACTTGTTATTTTGCAGATTTAGCCATGTACAAGATATAAATTGGCACATAAATTATCATATATTATTATAGGTTAAGCAACCCAGTAGTGTCTTTTACTTTTGGTACATAAAATATATATTGGTGCTAATACTTTTTCACTTTTACTACAATTTAAGTACAATTTTGAAAGCAGGATTTTACTTGTAAGTATTGTTAGTATTTTTACACTGTAGTATTCTTCCACCTCTGGATTGTACCCACATTTTTTAATTGACGAAGGTGAATCTGTTCATAGCCTGCTATGTGCTTCAAATATAGCTTTCTAAAAAAAAAGTAAAAAAGTAAATTAAAGCCAACCTTTCTAAAAAGATAAGATGTTGGTCATAGATATTCTATCACCACTAGATGGCAGTAGTGACGTACTGAGTGGCTCTTATCAATGTAAACAGCCTGCAGCTGACTGGTTTGCTGCTGCTGTTAGTAGGTTGATGTTGATGCATGCACTCAACTAGCAGTTTTATTGACAAAATGACAAAAAAATCTAAATGGATCTGTGATTTTCTATTCACATGTGGATCAGAGTGTGTAAAAAAGCTTCTCTTTTCACTTTTTAACATCTCAGCCCATTAAAGGACTTACATTTATGTGACTTCCATGTTTTCTTAAAATACATTTTACATGTTTCCCCAATTGCATGCCTTCCATTTTGGAATGTTCCATCAGAGTGGATGGAACTCCAGAATGGAACACTGGAAGGTTTTAGAAACATATGGACCGGCTTCCAGGCCAACTGTTCAGTTATTTACCTGAAATTGAGACGCACAGACACACATCTGTTGCTCCTCACCGCCTTTTCAACACAAGTACGATTTGATTCAGAACTATCAGAGACAATAAGTGACATGTCAGTCACAGGTAAGCAGAGAGTAGTAAACAACAGTCTTTAAAGTCAAGTCCTGAAAAACAGACTTAAGTTTATGCTTGCCCAATGCACTGTTTTTATTTAGTCTGTGGTTACAAAATAAGAACCAGGCTTAGTACTAAGTGATCAAATACATGTTTCCTATTTTTATGACTAATGAAAGTAACATGCTATGGTTAGAAATATCTTTTTTTGGATCTTAAATCGTGTACAGTAATTGAGTACATCTTTGTGAATACTCCTGTTTATGACATAAATCTAAATCAATGTGCATTTTTTAAACACAATGTTGTAATAATCTCAGTAACAATTAACTAAGTAACTAATATTTTGTTCCTTGAAGTACACAATTAGTACTTTATTAAGGGGAAAGTGTGTGCTTAAAAATGCTTAATAACACAACAAAGTGATGTTTTTATTGTTTAATACTTTGACTACTTCATTTCTCAATCACTACAGACATATCCTAAAAAATTTCATAAAGAAGAGTGTTGTGTTTTGTTCATTCGTTTCCCAGCTATTATAGAAAGCTAGTATCATTTGATCAATGTGATGTGATTTGTTTTGTGGACTGGGAAACTTAATTTTGTGTCCATATCCTCTCCTCCACAGACGATTTCCCGATCCACGAGGGGACCCTGCTGTCCTCCGGCTACAAGGTGCAGGCCTTTCTCGGGGAGGGCAGCTTTGGTAAGGTGGCCATGTGTATGGACAATGTAACCAACACAAAGAAGGCCGTTAAAATATCCAAGGATAGGCCCCTTTTCTCTGAGCGAGCTATGGAAGAGGTAGGTTACAAACTCTTATTATAAAATCTGAAGCTGCATTATGAGATATTTTGAAATGAGAAACCTACAACCTCGTATTGAAGGTGACAAACAAATGGCAATAATCACATTTTGTATTTCTTCCACAGATTAAAATTCTCCAGAAGCTGCAGACTCTCGATTCCGATAAATGCAGTCTGGTGAAATGGTATGGCTCGTTCTACCATGAAAAGTTAATTTGTTTGGAGTTTGAGCTGCTGGACCTGAGTCTCTATGAGTACATGCTGCAGAGGAAACACAACGCTCTGCCCATAGCTGAGATCCATCCAGTTTTACGTCAAGTATGTGGAATCATTCCTTTCTTTAGGAGCATCATTTAATTACTTGAGATTTAATGAGAAATCAGACCTAAAAATGTACATTGTTGTGATCCTAAAGCATCTCAATCTTTGTGTTTCTTCAGCTGACAACAGCACTGCTCCACCTTGAGGCCCTGGAAATAATCCACGCTGATATAAAGCCTGAGAATATTATGGTGGTGAACCGCTGGCAGCATCCGCTTCAGGTCAAACTCATTGACTTCGGCCTGGCTCGCCACGTGTCCGAGGCCGTTCCAGGGACCGCTGTTCAGAGTCTGTGGTACAGGTAGGAATAATAAAACATGTGGCACAGAGGCTGCGGCTTTGATGCAAACATTAAAAGTCTGTTTCTGTAAAGGAAAATAAACAAAAGTGAGCTTAAAAAGAAGTTTTCCTCTCCTTTCAGGGCACCAGAGGTCCTCCTGGGCATGGACTTCAGTGAACAGATTGACATGTGGTCTCTCGGTGCTGTGGCTGCGGAAATAGCAGCAGGCTTTGGACTGTTCCCCGCGGACCACGAATATGACGCGCTTAAGCTCATTGTGGACTTGGTGGGTCAGCCTCCAGATGTTCTATTGAACTGTGGACAAAAAAGCAGCTTCTATTTTAACATTGAGGGGAGCTACAACCAGCAAATCTGGACACTTAAGGTGTGTGTTGTCTGTCTGTCTGTCTGTCTGTCTGTCTGTCTGTCTGTCTGTCTGTCTGTCTCTCAGGATAAACAATGTAAGCAACACTTTGTCTCTCTGTAGACTCCATGGGAGCTTGCATTACAGACCGGGCATCACTTCAGAGGAAACCCGTTTTTTTACCTGAGGTCTCTTAATGACCTGGTGGAGGTAGGTTGTCTTTTTAGATAATATAATGTCATTACAAGGATTTCTCTGATACATTTTTTGACTGCTTTGCATCATTTTACAGGATTACTTACACATGTTTTACCTTCAATGTATTGCAGGTAATACCTTACAGACACATGGCCAAGAGAGAGGAGTTGCTGAACTTTGTGGACCTCTTGAAAAAGATGCTAGTGCCGGACAAGTGCGGACGGATTATTCCCCTCACAGTCCTGGAGCATCCGTTCTTCGCTGAGGAGCAGGACCCTGAAGTCAACCAAAGCATTGAAACCGTGATTGTTGACATGAGAGACTCTGAACCAAGTGTCACTCTGCAGCTATCAAAGAACGTCCAAAGTGTTGCGTTCAAGGCTGTGACTCTTCCCGAGCAAATAGTCTCTGCTCAGCCAGAAACAGTTTATTTTAAGCTTGAAGACGAAGCTGCTCACATGGAGCCTGGTAAATCACATGTCTAAAGCCCTCACAGTCTCATGTGTTTGTAGTTGTTTGATCGCACTAACATCCTGCTTCTTTGTGGTTGTTCAGAGATTATCAAAGTGACCAGCGGCGAAAGAAAAAGCAGAGTCGGGAGATTCTTGAAGAGCATCAGAAACGCATCAGAAACACTCTCCTGTGTCCGCTGTGACAGCAACTGAACCAGCTTATTGCATGGTCTTCATTTATTCTATTGTTTTATTATTTTTGTTGTTGTTTTCTTTGTCAGTAAATATATTGACTTAAACTTAAAAAACACTTGTGTGATGTGTATTGAACATATAAAAGAGATGTACTGGTCCTATTTATTGTTATATATAAGTATATATATATATATATATATATATATATATTGTTATATTGTTATATTGTTATATTGTTATAGGTATTGTATTGCTGTTTTGTACAGAGAAATGTGAGCATTACATTAGTGCCAATATTTTAGTTAGTCTGACTATATGCTTTTGTTTTGAAGGCAGCTTTAGGCCCCAGGTCTTTGGTATTCATTAGTAGACAGGTGGAGGAATGATTAGGTACCAAAACAAGTCATATTTGTTATACCAGGGAAAAAGAGAACATAACGCCATTCTCCTTTGTATTGCTTGAACATCAAAACATAAATAAAATAAAATGAACCAACACAATTATTGCCATGTAGATCCTGAGTCAGATTCCCTACCTGGTGCTTCATACACATTTATTTTTGAATAGTGCGAATCATGATTCATAATTGAGGTTCAAAGTCCTCATGTGTCCTGATACATGCAAGGTTTGAATGCAGTCCAATAAGAACAAAACACAATGCAACAAATCACATCACCAATAAACTACTCTTGTTTTATATTTATTTTAAACAATAAGTAATTAACCTTCCTGTTGTCTTCGTTTTCCCCCTTACTTTGGTGTTACTGCTATTGCATTAACACAAAAAACATTAATCATTACCAAATTTCATTTAACACCCTTTCAAACTGTAAATATCGTATCAGACAACTGGTATACATGAAAAACTGCAGTAAATATAAAAAAAATAAACACTGAACATGTATTGCGTGTGCCAGGTGTGATCCACATAGGCACATCAGAGCGGGAAATGTATCAAGCTGTTCTCTCTCTCTGTGTGTATGTGTGTGTGTGTGTGTGTGTGTGTGTGTGTGTGTGTGTGTGTGTGTGTGTGTGTGTGTGTGTGTGTGTGTGTGTGTGTGTGTGTGTGTGTGTGTGTGTGTGTGTGTGTGTGTGTGTGTGTGTGTGTGTGTGTGTGTGTGTGTGTGTGTGTGTACCAGGTGTGATTCACATGGGGGGATGGGCACATAAGGGGGGGAAAACACATCTAGTATATGTGTGTGTGCGTGCGTGCGTGCGTGCGTGCGTGCGTGCGTGCGTGCGTTATCTGATCCGGATGGTTACTAATTCCATGTCTTTATGGGGACACCATGGGTGTTACAAAGTTGACTAAATCATCGAAAATTCAATGAAAGTGGTGATCAGCAATTTATATGTTCAAATGTCTACTGTGAAGGATATCATAAAGCCTTAATGCAATCTAATGTAAAACAAAAAAGTTATGATTGATGAAAGTAGTAAATCGTTCAGATTTGACCCGAATACAACAGGAGCTTTAAATGGTGTGTTCATCCAGGCTACTTTGTATATTTACCAAAATATGAAATTAGATCACCCTCATGAATCCAATACGTGGAAAAACGGCTCCGTTGTGTGTCTATGGAAAGAGCAGTGCCGCCCGACTAGGCAGAAGCGCCGACCACTGCTTGAAAGTTACAATTATTTAAACTTTGACCTAGGTACTGCCAGAGATGGCAAAAGTACACACATCCTTTACTCAAGTAGAAGTACACATACTCGTGTTAAAAAATACTCTGGTAAAAGTAGAAGTACTGACTAAACTTCTTTACCCAAGTAAAAGTAAAGAAGTATGGGCTTTGAAATGTACTTAAGTAAAAAGTGCCCATTACTACCAACTGTTTTAAAGAGTAACTGATGTAATTTTATATTAATAGAACAATAATGTCATTGTTAGCTAAAGAATGTTTCGATGCTGAACAACGGCAAAATGACAACGTTTGTATTGGTCCCTCTTCTTTAGAGAAAAGAGGAAATTATGGATTCACGGATCGTGTTAAAATCAATAGGCAGGCAATGACTCTAAATAATAATGATCACGCCACTAAACACAGATTTAAACTAAAGTAACAAACCTGTTTTCAAAATGAAAGAAGTAGAAAGTACAGGTATTTGTGTTAAAAATGTAAAGTGTCAAAGTAAAAAGTCATCAGAAAAATAAGTAGTTGAGTAAAGTAGGCCTACTGATACCAGAAAAATGTAGGCTACTCAAGTAAAGTAACAAAGTATTTGTACTCCACTATTTCCCACCTCTGGACACTGCTGACCTTTCAACACACAACCAATAAGATGACGTGGCTACGCTAGCTAGCAGAGAATTTAACTTAAGAAACGACACTTGAATGGCTGTTTTCACTGCAAAGAAATTAGCTTATCATGTGAATGCAGCTTTAGCTAGCTAGCTGTGGCATTTTCTTCTTCCTTAATAAATCAAGCTGCTCTTCGGGACTTCCCTAAAATGTATCAAATTCAGTTGAAACAGTCATTTTGCGAGGGTTGAAGTTAAAATAAATTATTCACCACCTTTCAGTCTGCCGTAGTGACAAAATAGGCTGCGGCAGAGCCCATGACGTTAGCACAAGTTAGCGAGCTAAGCAGCTCGAGATGCAAAATTGGTTTAAAATGGCTAACAGGACAAAACAAATGTAACAAGAGCTAAACAAACCAAGTGTAATTCCCTTTGCACAAATAATTTACAAATGAATGTAAGAACTTGACAACACCAGACCAAATGTAAAAAAGGAAATACAAAATGGCAATCAATATAGCATTTGAAAATCAACGATTGAGTGCTACTTTGATGACACGTTGTCCGTTTCCCAGCGGGGTTTCCTCACTGCGATGTCAGTGTGTGTGCTTGGCTTATTGCAGGAGTGTGTGAACATACTTTTCTGCTTGAGTGTCTGGTATGACCTGTTGCACCAAAACTTCACTGCAGCCCTCAGAAAGTCTGGATTCTGACGTTTCAACTCTGCTACCAGACTGAAGCACACAAAAACACAACGCTCACATCAGTGTTAGAAATACCAACAACAATACTAATAAACTTATTTTCAGATAGGATAAAAAGTAGTTTCACTGAAAGAAACTGGGGGAAAAGTCCATTGTCTTTCAAATAGAAGCTGAGTTAAATTTGTGCTAGTATAACTACTCAAAGTGTGTATGGATGTCACAACTCAAGCTTTGTTCGCGGTAAGCATCCTGATGGCTAAAGAATATTCATCTCCGAAAACAACACAGGTCAAACTTAAAGCATTACAACAGCTCTCACCTGCATCACCCTGTGGTTCCTCTGGAAGTCTTCTTTAGAGTTTTGTCTTTTCTGTCACAACAAAAATCAACAACTGTGATTGGAACCACTTCATAGGCATTAAACTCTCACAGGACATCAAACTGAAACTATATTAGTACCTCTGTGCTGCTCAGCCTTTGACCTCTGACTTTTGCTGTGTTTGGGCTGTGACTCTCTGAGGAAGCGACTGATTCTGTCTGAGGGTATGGCAAAGGAGATCCCTGCTGCCACTTTCAGAGTGTTGATGCCTATCACCTCACCGTCCTGAAAGCAACACAAACATTAACAAAGTTCAAATAAGACTGGACTTTAGTGTCGGGTAAAAAAAAGGCTTAAATATCATTGCAATTAGTACAAATATCACCTAAAGGAAAATAGTTAATACAGGTTAAAACCAGAAATGTTGCCATAAACAGGCACTGATACAAAATAAAGCAATTATTCATGCAAATGTTAGCATGGAATACAGTCTGATTCACGTCTTAAAAGGGGCTATTAAGCTTATTTTCAGGTTCATATTTATATTTTCTGCCTCTACTTTGAAATGTTTACATGCTTTTATGTTCAAAAAGCTCTTTAGGTTTATCATACTGCCTGTGCAGCAGCACCTCTTTCCACCCTCTGTCTGAAACCAGAGCCCAGTCTTTTCTTATTGGTTGACTGGCCAGCTCTGTTGTAATTGGTCAACTGCTTAGAGATGTCCTGACCCTATTTAATGATGTCACTATGTCGCGGAGGTAAACACTACAATGTATACGTTTCAGGCAGGGGGGTGAGTGTGTGGCAGAGAAATGCGTAATAGGGCCTCTTTCATCATTCAATTACATTATTTTATCCTTTTCTTCATGCAACAAGTTTGTATTTGTTATTTGAAGTGCAGATATTTAAAAACCAAAAAGTCAATTTTAATAATATAGATCAAAACTAAAACTCACTAAATCTCCAAGCTTACAGTCCAGAAGGCAAATAAAAAACCACATATTTATTCACCTTGTATTGTGCCATACTTACATGGATCATAACACATGGTGTATGTATGGAATTGATCTTCTGCAATCCGGTTCAAATTACACAGATTTATATTTATAGATGTCAGTTTTAGAGGCCCGAAAAAGGGCAAAATGCGGCTGTCATCAGACTGTTTTTAGTCTTGTTAATAACTAGAGGCCCCAAACTGCTGTGTACAAGGAGGAAGGTGTCGGCAGTCAATAAAGGTATAAAACACTCAATACAATTGTTCTGTGAATTTCAGCAACCACGAGTGGCCCTTGAGTGTACAATCATAAATGTGAGCTAAAAATATTAGGCTTATCATAACACTACTCACCAAGTTAACAAGAGGTCCTCCAGAATTTCCATACTTCTCCCAGAAAAGATGAAACATTGACATTTTAAGAAATATGCAAACAACCAACATCGTTATGCAACAAGAAACCTCATGTGCTGTGGTGTGTGCTGTGCTCACATTAATAATGGCGTCGGTCTGAATGTAGTCCATGTCTGAGTCCTTGATGCCCAGCTCCTTTCCGTCTCTCTGGGCGGTGCTGACGATTCCGGTGGTGACGGTGTTCTGCAGGGCGAAGGGGCTGCCAATAGCAACCACAAACTCCCCTGGCCTCAGACCAGCTGAACGGCCCAGAGACAGCACAGGGAGCTTCTTCTGCTCCCATGTGGGATCAAACATACCAGCACAGAACAGACAGGCGTGAAGAATGAAAACATTGAAATGTATTGAAAATAAATGTGCAATAGAGACATACTGGGAGAGAAATTAAGAAAAAGTGTAATGAAAACAAAACTGTTTTAGTATTTGAGACGTGGGTGTGAGAATACACACATTGGCGCGGTGTCTCTGAGTCACAGAGCGGGTGTTTAGGAAAGTATCTGGCTAAGAATATCTAGCAGAAAGCTGTCAAGGACACGTGTCAGGATGTGGGTTATTGTGCAGTAGTTCAGAATGTTTTTGTACCATAACATACTTTGATTTGGATGAAGAGACAAGGGTGCTGAGTTTGTATGCTCTCACCTGGGGATTGACCTTGATGGTGGCGATGTCTGCCTTCCTGTCTACATGTCTGACCACAGCCTCATATGCGTCACCGTCGTGGAGCTGCACGCGCAGCTGGGGCCGCCCTGTTACCGTGGCAATGGCATCCGTGGTCACCACATGAGCGTTGGTCACAATCACACCTGAGGGGGTCATGATGAAACCAGAGCCGCTGGAGAGACGCACGTGGTGACTAAACAGGGGGTGTCTGGAGACGGCAGAGAGTGAGGCTTACATTTGTAACACGTCTTATATTGGGTGCAGGTTGTTTTATGTTTCTATTGACAAGATGTGTGAAGGCTACCCAAATAATTATATTTATAATTTAAAAGGCTATGTATTATAACAAATGCCACACCTTATGAACATTTCAATGTGGACAACAGCTGGTGCTATTTTCTCCACCACGTCAGCGATGAAGTTGAACTTATAGCGAGGGCTGCTGGGATGGATTGAGAAGCGACCTGTACTGGCATGAAAAACAAACTCCATTAATAGTACACACACAAACACACAACCGATAGTTACTGTAGGATTAAATTACATTTTGAGACAGGCAATGACACTAAAATGCTCAAATGTATTATAGTTAGTAAAACATACACTATGGAAGATAAATAGGAAGAAATATTAAATGGATTTAATATTTTTTACATGAAACATTCACCAAATCTATGCACGAGGAATTGTTTTCCCTAACTTGTTGTGTAGTACAGCGATAAGGAGACAAATCATGTGAGAAATTATTTGTAAAGCACTGCATAGTAGTGAAGTTTTTAATATTTGACACAATTAATATTCATAAAGATATGCAAAAATAAATGATTTTGTGGTGGTAAAACAAACAGGAGACCATTAATGTGTGAAGGGATTTTGGTAGCACTTTACTGTATGATAGGACCGTGTTTGGCTTGTTGTTTTATGAAAATGAGGGTTTAGCGAGTTGTTTACCTTACTACAGATGTTAGGAGACGTCGTTGGTGTTTGGTTTCCGAATAATAGATCCGTCAAGTCCAAATTTGTCAATATCTTTCCAACTTTACCGAACATTCTTTGTACTGATTTGGCACTGATAACTATCACAGCGTGTGCTTTGCAAAATAACCATGAGAATGCCGTTTAAGCACTTATCAAAACAGAAAAATGTACTCAATTAAAGAAGTTTTATACATTTGGATGATCATCATTTGCCCATCCCCCAAAATGTGCGCACTCCAAGCTGTCCTACCTGTGGATGCGCAGGGTCCTTTATGTGCCTGGCTGACTGCAGGTCTCCCCTTCTGCTCAGCTTTGCGGCTGGCCACTCTCGTCTTACACACATTCCCGTACGTTTTCCCGTCGCTCCCGCACACTTCATGCTCCATCTTACACCGGCAGACCCCCTTGGAGCCTCGCCGCTTCCCCGCAGCGAGCAGCTTGCACTCCAGGCCATCCCCGCAGGGCAGGTCGCTCTTTCGGCCACAAGGGTCTCCTTCGCGGGGGGAGCACACCATGCAGCAGTTACATCTGTCCGGGACATACGCGCCGGCCGGACAGCTGGGGCTCGGACATGAGCTCACCTCGCAACGGGACGCGCACCTTTCTGGACGCACAGCTCCGGTGAAGTCGTGCGTAAAGAGAAATGCAGCTGCGAGTAAAAGTAACTGCATTGTGATAGACTTGACAAAAAGTTATGGTGGATATTTCTGGATTGTTTAATATCTCTTTCTTAATGATTTTCTGTGTTTGGACCCGATGGCTACTTCCAAAGATCGACTGGGCTCGTGTCCTCAGCTCTCTGGAAGTTTTACTCCGGACATTAGTCATCAGGGCCTGCCTGCATATTCTGACAACCTGGTGACTACATCACTTAGTTGGAGGCCACTCACTACATGTAGCTGGTAGTGCACGCCATCCAGTGGGAATAAAACGCACAACACTAAATAAAAGCAGCCTATTCCTCCAGTAGTAAGTGCATGTACTAAAAATACTGGACATAATTGAGAAACACGTTTGATGCTTCTATTTTATTATGATCTTCTTATGTAACTATATACTTCTTCTCTTCAACAATTCAGAGTGAAATATTGTACAGGAATCAATTGTGTGAAAGCGACATTTCGGAACTAAAGAGGGAAAAGTACTGCGGTGTGAACGCGCCTTTTTTCTGTTGGTTCTTTTAAATCACAACAAACAGTAATGACTTGAGGAGTTCCCCAAGGGTCGATTATTGGTCCAATTCTATTCAACATATACATGCTTCCACTAGCCCGGATCTTAAAAGTAAACAAAATGTCGTACCACAATTATGCGGATGACACTCAGTTAGTTATGCATTACAATAAAGCATGGCGACTACGGACAATTACAATCCCTCACCAACTGCATGGAACAAATCAGTAGCTGGATGAGCAACAATTTCCTACAATTAAACAAAAACAAAACAGTATGTGCTATATAAATAAACGTACCTTACCTTACATGCTGAAATATCTGAATCGTTGACTTGAATTAAATGTTTGATGTTGAGCTGATTCAAAATGCTGCAGCTCGTGTACTAACCAGAGTTAGGAAAAGGGACCACATTACTCCTGTTCTGGCTGCCTTACACTGGCTCCCTATAGAACACAGGATAGAATTTAAAATTCTTCTTCTCGCCTACAAAGCCCTTAATGGGCAGGCGCCATCTTATCTTAAAGAACTCATTATACCCTATTGTCCTACTAGGGCATTGCGTTCCAAGAATGCAGGGTTGTTGGTTGTTCCTAGAGTCTCTAAAAGTACAATGGGAGCCAGAGCCTTTTCTTATCAAGCTCCACTTTTGTGGAATCAGCTTCCAGTTTGTGTTCGGACGGCAGACACCCTATCCGTTTTTAAGAGTGCGCTTAAGACCTTCCTTTTTGATAAAGCTTATAGTTAGGGCTGATTAGATTCAGCCCCTAGTTTTGCTGATATAGGCTTAGTTTGTCGGGGGACATCTTACTTCTTCCTTCTCTCTGTCTATACCTGTGTACTCTCATGTTCCGATTAACCCAGCTTCCCCAAATTTCTTTCTTTTTGGTGTCTATACGCCGGGATCCGGAGTCATGGATGATCCTGCGGTCCTGTGTCATGGATTGCGAGTCCTGGATCTTGAGTCGTGGCTGTGGTCCTGGATCATAAGTCCTGGATGGATATACTCGTGGATTCATCTTCCTATTATACACACATGCATTTCCAAACATTTGGACTACCTATGTTGCAAATGTATTATCTTTTCAATTTACACACGGCATCTATTGCACGTCTGTCCGTCCTGGGAGAGGGATCCCTCCTCTGTTGCTCTCCCTGAGGTTTCTCCCATTTTTCCCTTTAAACTGTGGGTTTTCTCTGGAAGTTTTTCCTTGTACGATGTGAGGGTCTAAGGACAGAGGGTGTCGTATTGTCATACTGATATTCTGTACAAACTGTGAAGTCCACTGAGACAAATGTAACATTTGTGATATTGGGCTATATAAATAAACATTGATTGATTGATTGATGTCAGCAGAGTTCACACAACTGTATTAGGTAGTTGAAAACTATAATATCGAGTTTAGAAACAAATATTAGGTTCAACTTAATAGTATTGCTTTCAACTAACCTAATAGTTATGTGAAACTAGTAGAGATAATACAGTTAATTAAAATGAACATTTCAGTTTTTTCAGTGCAGACTACAGTTAAACTGTTTTAGTATCCTTGCGTTAAGCATTTCTCATCTATTTTATTGCTGCTTATGTCGCAGTAGCCTACAAATCAAAATATAGATAGGCCTAAACAAATTCCCACAAATATACAAGTGCATGAGCCATTTGCTTAAAATATGACTGATGTAAACATGCAGTGTGCATCGGAAAACAGCTTTTAACATGATTGTAATATTTAGTCATTGTTTTTAGAGAAAGTGTTAGTCAATTTGAGAGTGGTAATATTGCATTTTTAATTTTAAGAGATGCACCTTTTTATCCACATGGTGGCAGTATTAAGCCACGTGTGCTCTTTCTTTTTTTGTACTTCTGAAACACACACTAATCGTATTGTAACATATGTTTTCATATCTTATTTCTTCTCCAAATGCTTTGCCTCAGTCCATATGAGTGTGTGCTGACACTTTTCAACTACTTACGGCATACTGGGGAGGGAGCATGTGGGTGTTTGCTAGTGCACGTGTTTCATATATTTATATACATTTAATTGACAGCGGTTAAATTATGAATGTGTTTGTGCTCAGGTAATAACATGTGATCATCACTGCCTCCTTTCAAATTAAAATGTTCTAACCTGCAACCTGATCTTTGAGGATGTGGATCGTTCCACTGCATACAAGACCAGCAGTGGAATGTAAATTAGTACATGATCTCAATTTATTGACCTAAATACTTAGTTAGATCTAGTATCTTAATTCAATGTTAAGCTTCTTTTTATTTTGTAGATAATAGGTCCATAAACCTACTTTAGGTTTTAAATCTGGGACTTTTTTAATGCTCTTCCACTTTAAAGTCTGATATACTTTCATATTTTATTAGTCATTTTCTTAGTGTTTTTTCTTGTAAACATTTCCCTTCTTTTTTCCCCCCTAAGCATAAGGTATCAGTACTTTTACTTCAGGAAATGATCTGAATACTTCTTCCCTCACTGTCTAAGTCACAGCTACAATTTGATGGTGTCGGTTGAAGGTTGTTAGTAACATTATTGTCCACAAGGTCATTGATTTAACTGTAATAACAAAGGGAACAGTCTGGTTGGTTTGCATTGGAGTTATTAATAGCTCACTTTGAGCTAATACTCCCGTCATCAGTTAATCATTAAGGTTCAATGCTCCTGGCGTGGGAGTGGAAACTGTCTTTGCTGAACACACCTTGGTCGACAATGTTTTAAGACGTAACAAGACTCAAATTCCCCACATTTTAATTTTTCACCTGTTAAATATACCACTTTTCTTATACAATCATTGAGTTGGAAAAGAAATTTCAAGATGCATACATAAGAAATCAAAACAGCCTCGAGCATGTTGGAAATATTGTCCTCTGTTTAGTTTCTTCTCTTCATATAACGTATCATAAAGGGCAGGAAAGAGGTGCTGCGCCTTATAAGGAGCAATTAAATATATGTCAAACAACAAATACATTCCTTGTTACGAAAAAGAAAAAAAAGTATATTTTTGACAGCATTCACTCTTATTGAAATGTTCAGGAGTAATAATCTATATAGAAAACGTAAACAGATTACATTCAAGCAATGTTGTTTTTTTACTAAGTCCTCCTTCTCCAAAGTCTATATTCAAGTTTCAACGATATTCATTTTCTTGAGGCTTTTAAATACTCCGTCCACACACAGATTTTGGCAGTAGTGAGAGTTGAAGACACTTGGTTTGCGTTAGATGCAGATTTGAAAAACTAACACTGGGTAAAAACAGCGCTTTGACCCAGTGCTGCTGAACAAGTCAAACACTTCCAGCAGTGCAAGTGCATCTATATTTTATTAAGTAATCCTACAAGGCAAAGCAAACAGTTTGGGTGTTTATCCCATATCAGGAACAAACTGTTCCAAATTCTAAAAAAATCTCTTTCGATCCCCAAACATACTGAACCACAAATCTGTCAAGTACTTCGTCTTTGGCCATTAGCCCACTGAGAGACCTTGCAAAAGACTTCCGTAGGTACTTTAGGTGGGTACAAAATAAATTCCTTTCTGCCTGCTAACAATAAACAAAGCCCACCTCTGTGGAAAATCCAATTATCCAATCAAGTCACCATGGTAACAACAAACAGCCCCAAGGTCTTTTGCAGACACTGGTGTGCCTCTTCACAATTTGAGGAATGTTTCTCCATCTTACTTCCTACCACCCAAAATATGAGTGCCATGTTGTTCTTCCTCCCTTCAGGAAAGAAAAATAAAGAGCTGTAGCAAAAGTCTTCCCTCCGCTGCCCTCTACCAAGAGGAGAAAAAGGGCCGCTTGCAGTGGAAGGTTTGTGTGAAGGCGTTGCCGAGGGTGACCACGCGTCCCTGCCCCCCCGAGCGGCTGCGCTCCACCACCACCCGCGGCATCTGCACCAGCTGGATGGGGCTCTTCCCGTCCTTCAGCGCCTGGGTCAGGTTCAACACCTGGTGATAAACAGGGGTGGTCATGTATGACATAGAGAAAGCAGTTTTCATTGTTGCATTGCTTGATTTTGAGAGTATGTGAAGTTAAATTGAGAGGGCTTGATGAGGTACTGATCCATAAACACTGTTATATGAAGCATCTGTATATACTCAGATCTGAAGCTGGTAAAAGTGCAGCTAGCTGTAATGACTTGTATACTGCAGCGTAGCTTGTGAATTTACTCCAGGTGTAACTAAAGTCTGATTTAAGTGTTGATTATATTTCACATAATTAATCCAAATCTGTAAAGTAACTAAGGGCGCAAAATAAATGTAGTGTCTCACATGGAGTAAAAGCACAGGATGTACCTCCTTGTTGTGGAGTAGAAGTACGAAATAGCATAACATGGACATACTCCAGTAAAGTATCTTGAGTAAATGTATGACATAGTTACTTCCCACCTCTGCACCATAACCCAAAGCTACTCGTGTTCTTCAGGCAACATCGACAGCTTCAGTTCTCTGTAATGGCTGTCTGACAGCAACGTAAAATGGTGAAGATACTCCTAAAGGAGCATACACATAGACTTTAGGTGGCTGAAATGTGTTTTGCTGCTGCACCTGTCCACACCAGAAAAGCCTGTTTCTTTAAAATGGGGGAGGGCTGATTGCCAACTACTGTAGTAATGCACTGACTTTGGATAAGTACCTCATACAACCACACTTAAAAAAAATCCAAAACTACCCTGATTATGCTCCCCTGATAAAAAAAATGACAATTAATCATAAATTATTTCTTTTTTTCCTCTCAAACCAAACTCGTGTCAGCTCTAATGGAATATAAAACATGTATTATGTATCATAACCAGAAAATAACAAGTACACTAAAAGAACAATATCAAAAAAGAGCGTTAAGCAATGTTATGATACTTCTATGACACGCTTAGTTGTCACAAGGATAGGCATGGAAATAGACAGGAGTGGATGGTGAGAAATTAGGTCAAGGCGGTTAGGAATGAAGTCATTAAAAAACAACCAAAGTGACTGAAAGTAGGGCACAGAAGAGAGAAAGGACCGTAGGAAGGATATATATATAAAAAGAACGAGATACAGGAGACGAAGGCAGAGAAGCTTTTGAAAACAGTCAAATCCCACTTTAAAAAAAAATAAACTCACCTGTCCCCTCATTACAGACATCTGTCTCTCAAACATGGTTTTATCGAAGCCTTTATCCGTCTGAAGGGAACAACGATGACAAATGTTAGCGGGAGTCTTGTGACAGCTGTTTGTATACAGCTGTTAGAGGGAGGAAAAAAGGTGAGGTACCTTGAACATCTCATAGAGGTCCTCACAGAGGTCCTGGACAAAGTTCATGTCAGAGAGGCGGGACAGCACCAGGTCTCGGGTCTCCTGGGAGAAGGCCACCTTAGCCTGGGGAAGCCATGCCCAGTGGAAGGGGTCTGATTGGGTGAGGAACAGTAGATTTAGTTGTGAGCTCTAACAACATGCAACAAGCGTTTAACCACCCCATAGGCTCGAAAATGACATTCCCAGAACAATTGACTATATCTTCACTTCTAAAAAGGGGTAAATTAATAATCTTTTTTCTCAAAGCAATGATAAACCTGTGAGTTGGATGTAGAAAAGTCAGAATCAATATAGAATTTTTTTTATTTTAAAGTAAATTCAGATTGAATATAGTAAAAACATGTAAATTATAGTGTCCGTCCAAAAAAAAAAAAACATTACTTATAGTGAAAACCACCCTTGAATGATGATAGTAGACTAAAAGCTTTAGGAATCCAAACGATAACATATAATAAGTACCCTGTATCAAGATTGATGCAAAACAAGTGACATTTGACCTTTTTAGAGAGATTTAGAAAAAGAAAACACTACTGGGGTCATTTGGTGTATTTTCCATATCTATGGCTCCCCTCGGTCGATTTTGATGATTTCACCTCTTTGTAACCGTTAGAGCCAATAGAATCGAGGGGAAGTTCCTAAAATCCATCTAAACATTACCCATTGGTGAACGAGTGATGCGTAGCCAGAATGCCCAAAACCGGAAGCTGTCATACACTCTCGTAGCAGCTAATATGAAATCTCCGTTATTGACATAAATATGAAGATGGATTATAAGTAATCATTTCAAAGTGACAGACACATTGGATTAACCTATGGATTAACCTTCAGCAGCGTTTTTTTTTTAATCGTTTTAATGCCATTGAACACAACTTTTGATCAGAACAACAGCATAGGTAAGAATTTCTCCCGTGTTTGCTCCGTAATGCTATGTGTTGTGATGTCTGTGTTTGCTTCCCCTGTCGCGAGTTCTGATCGCTCAGTGATGATACTTATATGTCTGGAATCTGTGGAATCTCAGCTTGCTAATCGATATCTTGTTTGTGCAGATTTGATAAGTAATAAGGGTATTTTACCTTGAGTTCTGTGCTAATTGCGTTAGCATTTTTTCGCTCAGGGCTAATTCAGAGCCTTTGTTATTACCCTTTTGTTTCGTTTAGCTAAACATGGTTAATATTTTCTGAAAGCTGAGTTTCTTCCCGTTAAGTGAGTATGACACATTCATAGTTTATTAAATGTTAAGAAGCCCTCAAGACGCTGTTTCTTGCAAGATGTTGCGTTGTTGCGTGGGGTTTTACTGGTTAAACCCTTCTCTAATCACAAATGTCCATATTTGTAGGGTTTACATTGTCTTTGTTATATGATGTTGTGTCGTGACCAACAGTCAACTAAAAGGAACAAACTAAATCCACCTACAATTAGCTCTAAGCTAATTTATTAAGATGTTTTTTGCCTGTTTCCAGTTGTAATGCCAAGCTAAGCTAATTGTCTGCTGGCTTAAGCATAAGTGTATTTCCCAATATTCCCCAAAAAACGTTCCTCTGACTTATTATTTTCCTATAACAAACAGCTAAAAATTATATTTCAAAATTAAAACCATTAATTCTAACACTATTATGAAATGGTTATGCATCATTGTAATTTAAATACATACAGTGGGGCAAAAAAGTATTTAGTCAGCCACCAATTGTGCAAGTTCTCCCACTTAAAAAGATGAGAGAGGCCTGTAGTTTTCATCCTAGGTATACCTCAACAATGAGAGACAAAATGAGAAAAAAAAAATCCAGAAAATCACATTGTCTGATTTTTAAAGAATGTATTTGCAGATTATGGTGTAAAATAAGTATTTGGTCACCTACAAACAAACAAGATTTCTGGCTCTCATAAACCTGTAACTTCTTCTTTAAGAGCCTCCTCTGTCCTCCACTCGTTATCAGAATAAAAGACACCTGTCCACAACCTCAAACAGTCACACTCCAAACTCCACTATGGCCAAGACCAAAGAGCTGTCAAAGGACACCAGAAACAAAATTATAGACCTGCACTAGGCTGGGAAGACTGAATCTGCAATAGGTAAGCAGCTTGGTGTGAAGAAATAAACTGTGGGAGCAATTATTAGAAAATGGAAGACATACAAGAACACTGATAATCTCCCTCGATCTGGGGCTCACGCAAGATCTCACCCTGTGGGGTCAAAATGATCACAAGAACGGTGAGCAAAACTCCCAGAACCACACGGGGGGACCTAGTCAATGACCTGCAGAGAGCTGGGACCAAAGTAACAAAGGCTACCATCAGTAACACACTACGCGCCAGCGACTCAAATCCTGCAGTGCCAGACGTGTCCCCCTGCTTAAGCCAGTACATGTCCAGGCCCGTCTGAAGTTTGCTAGAGAGCATTTAGATGATCCAGAAGAGGATTGGGAGAATGTCATATGGTGAAATGAAACCAAAATAGAACTTTTTGGTAAAAACTCAACGAGATGTGTTTGAAGGAGAAAGAATGCTGAGTTGCATCCAAAGAACACCATACCTACTGTGAAACCATGGGGGTGGAAACATCATGCTTTGGGGCTGTTTCTCTGCAATGGGACCAGGACGACTGATCCGTGTAAAGGAAAGAATGAATGGGGCCATGTATCGTGAGATTTTGAGTGACAACCTCCTTCCATCAGCAAAGGCATTGAAGATGAAATGTGGCTGGGTCTTTTCAGCATGACAATGATCCCAAACACACCGCCCGGGCAACGAAGGAGTGGCTTCGTAAGAAGCGATTTCAAGGTCCTGGAGTGGCCTAGCCAGTCTCCAGATCTCAACCCCAAAGAAAATCTTTGGAGGGAGTTGAAAGTCCGTGTTGCCCAGCGACAGCCCCAAAACATCACTGCTCTAAAGGAGATCTGCATGGAGGAATGGGCCAAAATACCAGCAACAGTGTGTGAAAACCTTGTGAAGACTTACAGAAAACATTTGACCTCTGTCATTGCCAACAAAGGGTATATAACAAAGTATTGAGATGAACTTTTGTTATTGACCAAATACTTATTTTCCACAATAATTTGCAAATAAATTCTTTAAAAATCAGACAATGTGATTTTCTGGATTTTTTTCTTCTCATTTTGTCT